>NC_083482.1:11977904-12082904 GCF_030014155.1 Tachysurus vachellii | reverse complement strand
ATCAATAGTTTACTTAGAGGTAGGGTTTATTTGGTTGTTGACATTTGCTGTCAGTTAGACAAAACACCTAAGGCAAGTAAGATTGAGATTTGCTCAATATCAGGATGTTAGTTATGTTAGACTTAAATTAGAGCTAACTCACTTAGATCAGTGATTTTCAACGTGGGGTTCTTGGACCCACAGAGCTTCATAACACAAAGCCAGGCCGGCTATAGTTTCTGTAAATTCCTACAGTTTGTATAAATCACAACCAAGCATTATCACAGTTATTTTATGTATTATTGAGTTATTAGAATTGTTAGACTTATAGACTGTTGAATTGACTTTACTGTTGAATTGAATAGACTTGAATAGCTTTAATCCTATAAATAATGTCAATCTGGACCTCACTCTAACTCACTCACTCATTTTCTACCACTTATCCGAACTACCTCGGGTCATGGGGAGCCTGTGCCTATCTCAGGCGTCATCGGGCATCAAGGCAGGATACACCCTGGACGGAGTGCCAACCCATCGCAGGGCACACACACACACTCTCATTCACTCACACAATCACACACTACGGACAATTTTCTAGAGATGCCAATCAACCTACCATGCATGTCTTTGGACCGGGGGAGGGAACCGGAGTACCCGGAGGAAACCCCCGAGGCCCGGGGAGAACATGCAAACTCCACACACAAGGCGGAAGCGAGAATCGAACCCCCAACCCTGGAGGTGTGAGGTGAACGTTCTAACCACTAAGCCACCGTGTCCCTCAATCTGGACCTAATAAATTATATTGGTGAAACCTTCAGGGATTAAATGCCCTGTATGTCCAATTAATAGCCAAAGAATTACTACACACCATGCTTAATTTTTTAAAAAGTTCCATTATTTAAAAAAAAAAATCTGTACTGTAGGACTCTTTGAATCTCTTTCACAGTTAAAGTGGTCCATGGATGCATAAGGCTTTATAGCAAGTGACTTTGTAGCATAGTATATGTCTGGTCTGGCAGAAACACACAATAATGTCACATAGCCTCCCAGAAGTGTTTTAAAATCGTTCATTCACAAATCGTTCTGATTCCTCTGTCTGTGTTTATGTGGATCGGTATCAGTTGTCAAAAAGCACTTATGCAGGTGTTATGTAGTTATGAACAACACCTCTAATAGTTATAATAGTTACAGTTACTGATACTTATAGTCATCCTTCCTGTGTCTTCTGCTATGTTCTAGCTATGTTCATTTTAATTCTGTAAGCTCTCATGGAAAACCCAGAGACTCATTTAAAATGTGAGTGTGTGTTGTACACTAGCGCATTAAAGCAGTGCGGATGAGGGACGAGCAAAGAGGACAGTGGCGGAAGCGCTGGCCAGTTCTTACTGGCTGTCGGCCAGAGGGGTTTCTAATGGCTGACCTGGCTCGTCATTACTGCCTGTTAAACCCTTGACCCTCATCTGACACCTTTCCTCCCCCGCTTCTACTTCCCTACACAGAAAGATATAGTTCTTGGCAGCCATGCAAGTCCATCCAATCAATTCCTCTTAATAGGTGTGTGATTGTCTGCTTGTGCTGTATATTAATCTGGGGAAAACCCTGTAAATTGGTCATAAATCACACTGCACTAGGAAAACACACCAGTTTCTAGGCAAATGAATGGATGGACAGTTGCGTAGACCCTCCCTGATGGATGAGTTGCTTGACCTCTTTAGGTTTAAAGGCCAAAATGCTGGCTAGGATGACCAGACTGTGGCAGGCCAAAGAGTTTGGATGTGCTTAAAATAAACAAAAGCTAGGATGTCCCAGTGGATGACCATGTCAGAGAGGACAGATGGCAAGCTGACCTGAGATCAGGGTTGGCCTGAATTGCTGCATAATGGAGCAGCTGTCCAACCGGATGTAAGCCACACACTAAATTCTGGCACTGGTTCCTTCTCTCGATTATATCCCTCTTTCTCTCTCTCTCTCTCTCTCTCTCTCTCTCTCTCTCTCTCTCTTTATCCAATTCTAATCAGGAGGAAATTTGGGAGTTAAATCAAATCTAAATATCAGGAGGCACTAAATAAACACCTACGCTATCTGATCATCCAATGAGAAGTGTGTACACATGAGCATTATTACCATAAAGTGTTGAAGAACCTTGACAAACTACAGTAGGTTAAAGTACTTTAAGTCTACACTCACTTCCTTTCATGGCTTCAGTGCTATTATTCAGTAAGCATCCATTGAGCAGTCATTCTGTGATGCGTTACACAGTTTTCCTCTAACGAAAATCATTCTCCTAAGAACTGAGTAGAAATGACACCCATAAGTAACACTTCACATAAATGCAAGCAAATGATCATGAATTCATTTTAAACCGATGTTTAAAACTGTATTTCTAGAGAAAATCTTGTAAAACTGGTAATAGTACAAAACTACCGTACTGTGTACTAAACTCTGTTCAAACGACAGTTGAAAACCTGTTTATTCATGAAACACTTCAACTAGCACTTTGTTTGTTGCGCATATGTTTATAATTGAAATAAAAATAAATAAATAAATACATAAATAAGGGGGCACGGTGGCTTGGTGGTTAGCACGTTCGCTTCACACCTCCAGGGTTGGGGGTTCGATTCCCACCTCCACCTTGTGTGTGTGGAGTTTGCATGTTCTCCCCGTGTCTCGGGGGTTTCCTCCGGGTACTCCGGTTTCCTCCCCCGGTCCAAAGACATGCATGGTAGGTTGATTGGCATCTCTGGAAAATTGTCCGTAGTGTGTGATTGCGTGAGTGAATGAGTGTGTGTGTGTGCCCTGCGATGGGTTGGCACTCTGTCCAGGGTGTATCCTGCCTTGATGCCCGATGACGCCTGAGATAGGCACAGGCTCCCCGTGACCCGAGGTAGTTCGGATAAGCGGTATAAAATGAGTGAGTGAATGAATGAATGAACAATGTTTTTGACTTATGGTATCTTAAGTCTGTAACCTAGTGAACCAGAGTTAATGTATCCAATGATAGAGACTTAAGCACTTCTGTACGTCACTCTGGATAAGGGCGTCTGCCAAATGCTGTAAATGTAAATGTTCAATTAGTGGCAGCCAGTTTTGCAATTAACTTGCCACTATGAAATTTGTTTGGAGCTACTGTATGTAGATACTTTTTTGAAAAATGCGTAAAAATGCAAGGTATCTTATGCTCTTGGTAAAATATTAGGCAACATTTAGGCAAAACATTCTTTAATACTGTTTGTGCTTTGGGAAGTTTAGTTAGGAAGATCTGGCAACCCTGTCTGTGGCATATATGACAAAAAAATGATGTAGAAACATGTTCATATATACACCTGGGCCTCTGTAAGAAACAGTACTGTTTAAATGCATAAAGTATATACATTTTTATGTGTCAGCTGGTTATTTGTACAAGACATTTCCCCCAAATATACATGTACAGTTGCTGAAAGACCAAATCGCTGTTCATCTTATCTCTGTAATGGAAATGTTTTTAAATATGAATGAGAGAAATGTGTTCTCATGAAGAGTGCTAATAATCACCCAAGAATAGGCTAATAACCAAAGATCTCTTATTAATCCGTAACCATAACGAGTCCCAAGAACAATACTCTGAATCTGAGGCTACAGTGAGCACCAAACCTGAAGAGGTGAGGATTGCAAAAATGCCCTGATGATGTACAAGTATGCGGAATACAGAGCCTTCTGGACCGATTCATGATAATGAGCAGCACCAATTAATATTAACCACAAGTATACACTCAGACTGGAGTCATGTTATGATACCATTATACTACTAGTGAGTTTATATTCTAATCATTTTCAGACAGACTGAAGTGCAGATATAGATATATCTGTTCTTCTTGTCGAAGTAAAACATCGATATGTGTATCGTGCCGCCCTCTTCTTTCTCAGCCCACCGGCAGGACTGAGCCACCCCTATCAATTATTAACAAACACAATTACCATCCAGTCAGCCAGTCGGTTATTTCACCTCATGGTTGACATTTGGAAGCTGAGAGAGAGCCAATCGTAAGAGAGGCAGAGAGATGTATGTGTGAAAGGAAAATTGCAGCGAAGGCAGCACCAGAAAAGGGGATGGAATGAGTCAGAGCCAGAGAGCGGCTCTGTTATCGAGCCCTCTTTCTCTTGGTATGAATAGTGTTCAGTCACGGCTCCCCATCAATCTCCACTAATGTACCTGTTTTTGAAGCTCAATTGCACAATAGGATTGAGTCAATAAATAAAAATGTTTATTATGGCCTTGACTCTCGAAATTACACCCCATAACTCTACTGTACCTCTTCATTTTTTATCCTGCCTGATTATTACAAACATATTAAAGAACAAATGAGCCGTGTCGACTTAATTGTATATGAAATCACCAATTAGCTGTTCAGCATTTTAGCGAGCCTCGGGCGTATTTGTCGTAAAATAAACATGTAATCAGAACCCCCTCAGTTCCTGCAGCTGTCGGTCTAAGAGCTTTCCTCATTTCCTCTATAAGGAATTACAGTGTTTGCTGAGAAAAGGGTTTTCTGACGTCAGCTGAATCCACACCTTGAGGCTGATCAGTTGTTACAACAAATGTTTTGATCCTCCTAATCATGAGAATTATCCTTATTTCTGAAATCATCTTTATACTTCTGACTGTATAGCTTATGTTAATTGGTTTCTTCTAATACGATATTGTTTCTATAGTCACAACTCGTACGCAAGAACGTATAAGGCAGAAGCTCCAATTAATCTCAGAGTAATTATAAGTAGATTTCTTTTTAAGTGTTGCAAAAGTGGGGGGCACGGTGGCTTAGTGGTTAGCACATTCACCTCACACCTCCAGGGTTGGGGGTTCGATTCCCACTTCCGCCTTGTGTGTGTGAAGTTTGCATGTTCTCCCCGGGCCTCTGGGGTTTCCTCCGGGTACTCCGGTTTCCTCCCCCGGTCCAAAGACATGCATCTCTGTAAAATTGTCCGTAGTGTGTGATTGCGTGAGTGAATGAGAGTGTGTGTGTGCCCTGCGATGGGTTGGCACTCCATCCAGGGTGTATCCTGCCTTGATGCCCGATGACGCCTGAGATACAGGCACAGGCTCCCCGTGACCCGAGGTAGTTCAGATAAGCGGTAGAAAATGAATGAATGTTGCAAAAGTCTTAGATATTATTTTTGTAGCTGAGGAAGGTTTATCATGTATGTAACATCTAGGGTTGAAGTCTTAATAGTCTGTTAGTTTTATTGGTGTTACACACATATTCATGCAAATTTATATTATAGGGAATTATATTGTTTGGTTATGGCTTTTATTATGAAATAACAAGGACAGGTTTGTTTTGCGATCGTGCATTAAATGTAACTATAAACGGATAAAAAAGCATGATTAAAAATGACCATTTAAAAATGGTAACCATGGGCAAACTACATTGGCTAAAATATGCGTTTTTTTTCCTGCATTTGTTTGAGAAAAAAAAGAAAATCTAATTTTTCACCCAATTCAATGCGTCCACGATCAAGCATGGGCAAACACGTACGTCAAGCACTCTTCTCTGAGCATGTGCGCATTCTCGAAAATAAGTCACAAGTGCTGCTGCAATTTGCTCTAATTGGTAATTGCACAGGCGGGATAATTATATACCATTTTGATGTCTGAAGGGGACCACTTATTGAATTTGATAATAATACTGTCACTGAACTTGGTGCACCCGGTGCTCGGCTCATTGCTATCAGGCTTTGGTAACTGAGTGCATTTTTGAAAGGCTGATACTATGATATCTGACTCAAACACACAACATGGGAGCACTTGACCTGCTCTGTTTATACTCGATTCCACGGCCCTCCTGACCACAACACTTCTGATAGCATTATGATTCTGAATGATTGCACTCTTATGAAGGACCCACTTAGTTACTCATTAGCCAATATGCAAATTAACCGCAGCCACGGAAGGCCTTGCTTTTGACACGTTTTAATGGTTTTCAGTTTTACAAATAAAAAAAAAATGAATACAATAATTTATACAACTAAAACAGTTGCTACTGAAGAACAGGAGAAAGGGTTAGAATTTGGGCTTCCTGTCAGCTTTTAAGAGGAAATGATTTAGGATGAAAAGAATAGAGAATACAGGAAGACTTCAGAGTTGAGTTCCTGGGGAACAGAAGAGAAAACTCTAAAAGCTTCGCATGAGGTAATAACTGAGAGAACCTTTATGAACAGTTCTAAAGTTTTAGTGCAGCAGACCACATGTACCACAACACAACATACTGTACCACAACACAACACAACACAACACAGCATACTGTACCACAACACAACACAACACAGCATACTGTACCACAACACAACACAACACAACACAGCATACTGTACCACAACACAACACAACACAGCATACTGTACCACAACACAACACAACACAACACAGCATACTGTACCACAACACAACACAACACAGCATACTGTACCACAACACAACACAACACAACACAGCATACTGTACCACAACACAACACAACACAACACAGCATACTGTACCACAACACAACACAACACAGCATACTGTACCACAACACAACACAACACAACACAGCATACTGTACCACAACACAACACAACACAGCATACTGTACCACAACACAACACAACACAGCATACTGTACCACAACACAACACAACACAACACAGCATACTGTACCACAACACAACACAACATACTGTACCACAACACAACACAACACAGCATACTGTACCACAACACAACACAGCATACTGTACCACAACACAACACAACACAACACAGCATACTGTACCACAACACAACACAGCATACTGTACCACAACACAACACAACACAGCATACTGTACCACAACACAACACAACACAGCATACTGTACCACAACGCAACACAACACAGCATACTGTACCACAACGCAACACAACACAGCATACTGTACCACAACACAGCCTACTGTACCACAACGCAACACAACACAGCATACTGTACCACAACACAACACAGCATACTGTACCACAACACAACACAGCATACTGTACCACAACACAACACAGCATACTGTACCACAACGCAACACAACACAACACAACACAGCATACTGTACCACAACACAACACAACACAGCATACTGTACCACAACACAACACAACACAACACAGCATACTGTACCACAACGCAACACAACACAGCATACTGTACCACAACGCAACACAACACAACACAGCCTACTGTACCACAACGCAACACAACACAGCATACTGTACCACAACGCAACACAACACAACACAGCATACTGTACCACAACGCAACACAACACAAAACACAACACAGCATACTGTACCACAACACAACACACTATAATGCACCATATTGTACCATACCATACTACAACACAACACAACACAACACACCGTATTATACTGTACCATACCATACTACAACACAACACAACATACCGTATTATACCATACCATACTACAACACAACACAACACACCGTATTATACCATACCATACTACAACACAACACACCGTATTATACCATATCATACTACAACACAACACAACACACCGTATTATACCATACCATACTACAACACAACACAACACACCGTATTATACCATACCATACTACAACACAAAACACCGTATTATACCATACCATACTACAACACAACACAACACACCGTTTTATACCATACCATACTACAACACAACACAACACACTGTATTATACCATACCATACTACAACACAACACACCGTATTATACCATACCATACTACAACACAACACAACACACTGTATTATACCATACCATACTACAACACAACACAACACACCGTATTATACCATACCATACTACAACACAACACAACACACCGTATTATACCATACCATACTACAACACAACACAACACACCGTATTATACCATACCATACTACAACACAACACACCGTATTATACCATACCATACTACAACACAACACACTGTATTATACCATACCATACTACAACACAACACACCGTATTATACCATACCATACTACAACACAACACACCGTATTATACCATACCATACTACAACACAACACAACACACTGTATTATACCATACCATACTACAACACAACACACCGTATTATACCATACCATACTACAACACAACACAACACACCGTATTATACCATACCATACTACAACACAACACACCGTATTATACCATACCATACTACAACACAACACAACACACCGTATTATACCATACCATACTACAACACAACACAACACACCGTATTATACCATACCATACTACAACACAACACACCGTATTATACCATACCATACTACAACACAACACACCGTATTATACCATACCATACTACAACACAACACAACACACCGTATTATACCATACCATACTACAACACAACACAACACAACACACCGTATTATACCATACCATACTACAACACAACACAACACACCGTATTATACCATACCATACAACAATACAACACACCGTATTATACCATACCATACTACAACACAACACAACACACTGTATTATACCATACCATACTACAACAGAACAAAACACACCGTATTATACCATACCATACTACAACACAACACACCGTATTATACCATACCATACTACAACACAACACAACACACCGTATTATTCCATGCCATACTACAACACAACACACCGTATTATACCATACCATACAACAATACAACACACCGTATTATACCATACCATACTACAACACAACACAACACACCGTATTATACCATACCATACTACAACAGAACACAACACACCGTATTATACCATACCATACTACAACACAACACACCGTATTATACCATACCATACTACAACACAACACAACACACCGTATTATACCATACCATACTACAACACAACACACCGTATTATACCATACCATACTACAACACAACACACTGTATTATACCATACCATACTACAACACAACACAACACAACACACTGTATTATACCATACCATACTACAACACAACACAACACACCATATTATACCATACCATACTACAACACAACACAACACAACACACTGTATTATACCATACCATACTACAACACAACACAACACACCATATTATACCATACCATACTACAACACAACACAACACACTGTATTATACCATACCATACTACAACTCAGCACAACACAACATAAAAAAAGATGCACTAATTCTTTTTAAACCTGCATTTAACTTTATGTCTGTGGTCAATTTGATTACGTAAGTGTCACGTAGCCTTATGAACCCTTCCTGTAAACATCTTAGTACTCACATTATTACACTTAATGATCTCACACTACATGCACATTGAGTCAGAATGAAGGGAATCACTGTGCAAGATAACGAACGTGTATTGCTTTTCTATCAATAGCAGTGCTTTTAATTTGTTTCAAGCCTGTAAAACACTTATCAATAAGAACATCATGTGTAGGTGATAACACACGGGCTGCTAGTGATAAAAGTCACAGTCTTTCGAGATTCCCTCACAGTGCTCTCCAGAGTACAGAGCTATTGAATGCACATTAATGAGAATGTGAAAGGCTTTGGGGTCAGACAGAGTGTGTAGCCTAACGCTGCAGTCACTGGATCACCCAGAGCTCTAATCAAGCATACAGAACACTAATGTTTCGCTGCCTCATTATCGCACTGTTTACCTGTCATGGCCAGCCATTTTGCTTCTGAGTGATCTAGCGAAGGTTGAGGGATATTAATGTGAGCCTGGTTAATGGAGGAGAGTGCGAGTGTAGGAGGAAGGCAGTCAGGGTGGAGATTACTGCCATGGATGCTGCTGTGCCAAACTAGACCACGTCGTCTTGTCTTGATAGCATGGAATGTTAATGTATATTCACTATTATTCACACAAAGCCTATTTTTGTTATTAAGCATTTAATTTATTACGTTATTTCCATTTTAGTTTTTTATTTTGATATTAATCCGCTACTTTCAACAGACAGACAGCTTCGTCATTAACTCAGAGTCATTACGTTATTTATGCGTGTGGCAGAAAATATTTTTAACCTTAGATTCAGTTATGTTTTACATGTTTACATATGTATGTACTGTAACTGTGTATATTTTCATACACAATCTACACAATTCATCTGTTCATCTCCAGGTTAGTTTTGAGGTCTCAGAGCATGAGGTTTTAGTTTTTAGAATATGAATAATTCTTTTTCACTTGATGTTGTCAAAAAGGGGGAGGATGCGATGGATAACTGCAACTGCAATTTAATTTTTAATGAGAATGCAGAATAATCCTAATCTGTTCAAGGTCAGCGGACAGGATATGACTCGCTACAGGAGTACAGAACAAACTAAACATATACTTTACATACTGTAGGTTAGTGTGTGTGTGTGTGTGTGAGAGAGAGAGAGAGATTAGGAACAGGTATGCTCAATCAAGTCTGGTGACTATAAACCAGGTACAGTATGTGAGCTGTAGGTAGTGTAGTTCAATGCGGCCATGTTTTTAGGCCTTCGGTGTGTGTGTGTGTGTGTGTGTGAGTTGGTGTTTTCTGACTGACTTGACCTGGCTGTATTTGTATGTTTTTATTTTTTATGTTGCTTGTATACAGTACTTATATACAGCAGATTTTAAAATGTCTACACACCCCTGTTAGGACTGCGGGTTTTTCTGATGCAATGTGAAAAATGGAATCAAGATAAATCATGTCAGATGTTTTCTCACTTTTAATGTGATATAGCAATCAATACAATCCTACAAGTGAGGAAAAAAAACATCTAAGAAAAAAACAAAAAGAAGAATCTTAACAGTATCCGTGGTTGCATAAGCGTGCACATCTTTTTATAACAGGTCATGTGTCTGGGCTGAGAATGAACCAATGACATAACAATGACACCTTCAAATGTCATTATCATACACCTTTCTTTTTTTCATGCACCTGATATGTTATATCCACTGTACATCCCTTTAAAAATATCTTCCTTTCATGTGTCTGGTAACCTGGTGCTATGTGATTCGATCATTTTCTGTTAATTAAATAAGACTATATCAATACACTCGAGCCAAAGACACATGTAGAAATGAATAAATTAGGATTTGTCTTTATTTAAAAGCATAAAAATAAAAATATGAAAAAGCTTTCTTGTGCCTTAACAAACATAGTCATTTTATAGCATTTTTCTTTAAGCCTGTGTTGTCTTTCGGCTTTCGTGCCTGGACCTTCGGCAGAAGTTGCATTGCTTTGAATGGCATCATTGCTTTTGTGACACTGAAGTTACGTGACTGAATCATGTGGGCTTGTTTTCAGTGACCTCGAAAAAATGCATAACATACTGAAATGCACATTCACATGTTTTTTCACAAAGGATGCATATAATCTGAAATTTGTCTGAAATATATGTGATATTTCATAAGGGTTCGTCCCAAACCCGATCCTTAAAGAGCCATAGCGTGCATAATTCTGCACCGCTTCAGCCATCGTCATCTGACCTCTGTTCACTCTTTTACATTAAGTCTTACATGAAGCAGGGTGCAGCCTGAATGACTGTAATTAGAACTGTGCAAATAAGGGAAGCGATTGTGAACACGGTGAACTAAATCCAAGTGTGTGTATTCGGCTGTGTGTCTGTGTACGCGTTTGTGTGTATCTGTGTATGTGCGTAGTTCTGAGGCTCATGCTGCCATGCAGCAGAACCGGCGTGACGTCAGTACGGGGGTCCCTTGAGAGCAAAGCTGAGTCAGAGGCAGGGCTGTGGCCTTACTGCTTTATCTCTTTTCTTTTAGACATTCTTCTGCATCTGTGTATTTGTGTGTGTGTGTGTGTGGGTGTGTGTGTGTGTGTGTGTGTGTGTGTGTGTGTGTGTGTGCTTATTCCTGCTCCATCACTGCTTTAATAATGTGGTTTCAGCTCAACTACACACACACACACTCTCTCTCTCACACACACACACACACACACACACACACACACACACACACACACACACACACACACACACACACACACACACACACACAACATATTATTCTATGTACTAGTGCAGTATTGGACTCTGTTCAAGGCCACTTTGCTTTCTGTTCATCCCAGTTATCTAGCTGCTGAATGGATTTATTTATTTATTTCTTTTCTTTTCTTTTTTTCACGAATGTGCAGTAGAATGAAGCTGCGTGCCTGAAAATGGATGTCCCGAATGTTTCTGCTGCAATCAGGATGCGAATAAATGATCGTAAGGTGATTTTGTTTGTCCTTCCCAATTCAGTGTTATTGAACTGTGTTATTGCGAGGCATTAATGACTAATAAGCAGAAGCAAAGAAGGGATAGAGGAAAGATGAAGTGGGTGGGAGAGGTAAAGAGGCCTTGCCAACTGGTCATTAGGGCTGCCATCTGGCTGAGTTCTGCAAGATTTTGTTCTGCCTCTCGGTTTCTACTCTCACAGGAAATCTGTATTCTTTTGCCAAACATGAGAATGAAAATGTAAAGAAAATGAGAATGAGCGTTGAATTCGAGAGCTAGTTTTCAGCAACTGTTGCAGTATGAATAATAATAATGTTTATCATCACTGCTTGTGGTTTTTATTTTAGCTGACATGACGCATTAGACTAACCCAAACCTGAGCTCAGCTGTCGTGCTGCATTTAAGATTTCCTTAGTATTTATTAGTAAGATTTATTAGTATTTATAAGTTGGGAAGTCATAATTACTGCATCAGGTGTGTATAAGCCACGATTGTCAGTGAAGGATGGAGGTGTACAAAGTGTTAATTAACTACAAAAAAAACACAGCATGTATTTTTTAAGTGCACATGTAAAAAATGAACAAAGAAGATGTGTTTTGATTATTTTTATGTCATTTTTCGATCTATGAAGCCACTGTAAACTTCATTACATATTATCTGGTAAATGGACATAAAAAGACATAAAAACTGAAATAGGCTTTGCAAAAAACTAAACAAAAAAACCCCAAAGTTTATCATCAAATCCTTTCTCTCCTATAGGAGTTCAAATGTTAACCAATTTGCTTGTATTTCAATAACCTGCTGCTTTGCACATGATAACTGAACATAGCTTACATCAATTTCTGAGATCTCCATATGTCAAATCCATATGTCTGTTCGAACTCTGTTTGTCTTTTGTCTTGCACAGTTCTCTTGTGTAGTTCTGTATATTTATGTACTCTAGCACGGGGTCCTAGAGGATCGTTGTTTCTTTTCATAATGTACTGCATCAGTTATATATGTTCAAAATGACAATTAAATCTTTCTGACTTGACTTGTTGAATCTGTTAAATCTGTTCATTTCTACTGTGTTTTCTTACTGACTCGGAAACTCTGAGCTCTAAGAAAATCCCCCTTAATTACGACTTTATGGTGGCGTTCGTGTGACTTGCTTACTAACTTGCGAGTTCTGTTTAATTACAGTAGCTAGCTCTTCAGCTTTTCAGTCATTCAGCAAAAAGCTGCCGCAAGATTGGGATTCGTCTTTTGATATTTTAACAAACTAGAAACTTGCAGGTTTTTTCAGGTTAAAATGCTGCAATAATGTAACAGGTAACTTGCCTACAGCAACTGCCTCAAGAACGGATTTAGGAGAAGGGGATAGTTAGCGCTAGAATAAAATATAGTGCTCTATTCCGGCATTTCTCACATTCAGGGTTTGTTCCACGTCCCAAGAGCAAGCGTGTTGTTATACTGAATATCGGTAATACTGTGATTTGCCAAAGGCACAAGCCTGCAGGGAGACTGCAGTAGGTTCTATAAACAAGTAAATAAATACTGAGTAACAGACGTTTCAGACACAATATGGGCGAATGTTTTGTTTTTACTCCACTAGCAGTTCTTACTGTGTGTTCAAGTTCTCCTGGAAAGTTCGTATTTATGAGTTGGAACGTTTTTTGGTTAGAGCTAGATAGCTAAATAGCTAGGTGCCTTCTCTTAATTAATTAAAAAACACAGTAAGGTTTATTTAACTCTATTCATAGAAAATGTTAAAGCAAAGAAAGGACAAAGAAAGTTTATCAGGTGTAAATCAATTCATGAAACCACTATAAACTTTATCATTATAGATTATATTGTAAAACACAATTGAAATCAGCTTTTGAGATTGATTGCTTTTTTTTCCTGACATGCACAGCTCTGAAACTCTGAGCTGAGTTTCCCACTTGTAATTCCAACTTTACGATCATTTGTGTTCGACTCATAAATTCGATCTTTCCGACATGACTCGAATGCACCGTTAGCTCAGCGAGCCACTTTCTTCCAGTTGCCTTTGGATGTAGATACACAGGTTATCAAATGTTGTTGTTAATGAGTAATTTAATTTATTACTTTTCTGATAGCTATATGACAAGATGTTGAGAGTTACAGGTTGAGGGATCTTTTCAGGGTTCTTTTATTCTATAGTGTATTCATGATCTAAAGGATTTCACATGGTATTAGTTGCACAGTAGATACAGGGTTAATAGTAGCATTGTGCTACTGTAGACATGCCATTGTGGTTACTCTAGACTGCACTGCAAAAGCTCGTACCGGGGCTTTATGTGAAAGCAGACTATTACAGATAACAGCCTGTGCCTCTGACATCTCTCTCTCTCTCTCTCTCTCTCTCTCTTTCTCTAGCCCTCCCTCTGCAGCAGACAATCTTCTGATAAAAGTGTGGCATCGTGGGACAAATTGCCCCAACGGCTCAATGATCCTGTCAGCATTGTGTGCAGGGGCTCTTGCCCCAGCGACAGAGGCTATTACTCACAAATAGGTATCTCAATAAAGCTGGCCCAGCTTGCTGAATGGCGCATTCAAGCTTTTTTTCTGCTAAACAGGAAGAGGAGAGTGGAAAAGATGAAAGGGTGAAGGGGAAAATTTCTGCACAAACAAAATAAATATAAATAACAGCCTTGGTATTGTGCCACTCGAGGGTCTCTTTACAGCAATAAAGCTTGAGACTTGAGGATATAAACAAGGGAAGTAGACTCAGCTAATATCATTCATGTCATATCATTCGTTCTAATATTGTTATTATTAGTAGTAAATATACATCAGTAGCTTTTTTTTTCAGACCGGACATGTTTTTGGTACAGAAATATCAGTCACTGAGCCATGACTTAATATTTAATAATCAAAAATATTGAATATATATAAACAGTAGCTCTGTATATTGCTCTCGGTTGCTTTAGTCTGCTTTTAGTAATGAACTCCTCATACTGAAATTTATATTTAAGATGCTGTGTTATTTTAAACAGTATCTTCTTAAACAGATACCATGAGCACGGCTGACCCGAGCAGAAACGGTATCAGCGAGCGTGGTCATTAAAACGAGCTCGAAGTGCCGTGGATTGCATTCTGACTCATGAGTAAATCGCAGAAGCAAAGTCTCAGCGCTCAGAGAAATGAATTGCTCTCTTTCTCTTACCTTACACTCTCTTTTACCGCTTCACAATTGTGAATACATTGTTTGTGGCACTTCATGGCATGTTGTGCTTGTTTTAATGAGCATGCCAGCTGATACTGCTCACTGTGATCAGGATTGCTGCCCTTATTAAACATTCTGTTCACACAACATGAACTTTTATAAGTTGACTCGCTGTAGTACTTGGACATTTTTTTTATCTTGCAATTTTTGACTACAGCTTTGCTTTGACTGCCATTGTTATACTTTAAGGACATCCACATTGCTGTCATTCTGTGTTGTCTGTTTATTAGCATGGTAACATGTACTAGGCTTATATTACAATATATTACATTGTATTGCACTAAAAATTAAAGAGAAAATGTAAAAATATTACGTTTCTCATGTTTAATAATCTCCCTGGCAGGATCCCGTGTTCTCACCACTGCAGCATGGGTTTGATTTTCTCGGGCAGGGAACCGACTGAGCCACTGGGGGTTTAACTCTCAGTGTTGGTCCTGAGCTTGGATAAAATGGGAGGGTTGCATCAGGAAGGGCATTCGGTGTACAACCTGTGCAAAACAAATCGCATATGTGGATGGGACGTTCTGCTGTGTTGAGAACCTTCCCCAATAGGGAGGAGCTGAAAGGTAACAACAACAGTGTTTATGCTAAACTTAACTTTAACAAGTTTCTAATAACAAGACTGAATGACGTAATGGGGGCATAATAGTATTCACCGGTCACATAGTATTAATAATATAAACCAGTCACATTCTGAAATTTCTCAAGGATGTCGGCACATTGTGTGTGAACATTGTGAGTTCGATTCTCAGCTCATGTACAAACGCAAGTATGATTTCATTCATAGATTTTTAAAATCACACATGTACTAAAACTAATTTTGTTCATGTTACTCAAATTACATTTACATTAAGCAAAATCGACGAGCTTTTATTTTTCAATGTTATAACTACATTGATATGATACATAAATATGACTACATAAGTGCAACAATAAACCGATACCTGATAAACCGATACCTGATAAACCGATACCTGATAAACCGATACCTGATAAACCCGATACCTTTTAATGATAAATATTAGCAATGTAGCAATCTGATACGTTAGAATCAGAGCTAACGCCTTACAGAAAGGAGGAACTGGTATCTAATGGTTCAGTTTTTTTTTGTTTTATGTTTCTGACGCAATAAATCTCACCAGTGATTGTAGGGTGGTTTTATCTGGTCTGAAAGCATGCCACAATCATGTCTGATATTATAAGAAATGATCAGAAGTAGCTTGCAGAGAGTTAGCTTGGTTGCTTGGAGGATGTCAAATCAGCACTGAGTAACTGCTAAAACTTTAGGCTCTGATTAACCACTGTGTTATTATTATTATTATTATTATTATTATTATTATTATTATTATTATTATTATTATTATTAAGAAAATTGTACCAGGGAAGAAAAGCTAGGATTAACATCCTTTTCTTTGAGTTCAGCTTTAGAGACATGACTCATACATCCTTACCAATTACATTTTAATTGTTCACTGGCCTCCTGTTGCTTCACAGCTGGTGGTGTCATCCGTTCATGCTAAAAGCCAAATGAAATGCATTCAGCCTGCTTTCGAGGCGCTGCTTCTACACAGCGATTTTCGCAACCTGTCTTTACCGGCTCGACGACTTCTCGATTACTTATAACACTTAGATCACACAGGTTTTGAGTTAAGTCACTCACTTACTCACAAACACCAGCGCATATGTGGTGGATATGGCATGTTTGCTGTTTAGCAGGTTTGAATGACGTGGCTGGACCGGCAAGACCTGGGACATTGTTTGGAATTGGATCTACTCAAGCGGATTTTAACAACTGACTGAAATCTACATTAGCTGCTTTTCCAGTAGTCACTTTTTCATGATCTGAATTGATCATTTGATGTAACACCGGAGACCTGACGTTGAGTTTTGTTTGGTGGTGATATAATAATGTACAAATAATATGACAGTTCCATTTTTAGTGCTGTATGCTTTTAGTATGTCATAATGTAAACGACATGACATAGTGACATGACATAGCTTTCCTAGTGAGCTTAATTGAGAAAATTGTACAAAGATGACACCGAAAAGAGTCTCAGTAAGTTCTCATGAACTCAGCACAAATATATAAAATATATATATAAATATATATATATATAATATATAAATATTTTATAACGTTTATAAAATAAACGTGTTATAACAAGGTTATATACATTTGTACATTATACATTTATTATTACTTTTTCTAACATTGTTTAAAGCATATTTGTGTCAAACATGTCATGAGTCCCTTAAAGTGAGCTTTATTCATTATAAGCCTCTTATGGCAGCACTATGTAAATGTCATGACAGTGTAATGACTGTATTGTGTATCTTTCCTCAACCCTAACATGAGCTTGATTAATGAATCAGAATTAAGTTTGATGTTTTATGGAAGCTTACAGTTAGTGATAATAACTTTAGAATGATAGTTAAATGACCATGTTGTGTATGTTTTGACATCAGCATTGCAATATTATGTGACTCTGTAATACCAGAAGCAACCTGCACTACAGAGTCAGGTGTTATAACATTCTAAAGAACTGTAAGGAAGCAGGGACCATGCAACCTAATGTCAATAAATACCTGTCACTTGACACTTGAGTTATATCAATTATTAACAAAAGCAGTCTTTATGCCTGTTGAAACCTATAGAAATAAGCTAGGAAAGTCGGTATAGACCAGGGGTCGGCAACCCACGGCTCCGGAGCCGCAAGTGGCTCCTTCATCCCCCTGCTGCGGCTCCCTGTAGATTTGGAAAATAAATATTTAATTTAAATTTATTTTATTTTAGTTAGTTAGTTTTTTTATGTAATTCTAAATCCTAAGATTATGATGCTCTTGTAACATTAAAATAAACCGTGTTTAATTTTTTTGTCGCTCAAAATATGCATCATAACTGCCGACTTACGAAATCCGACACACAGAAGCAGGCGCATTTTTGGTTTGCTGCAGCCGGCAAGTTAAAATTTTGATGTCATGAATACGAAGAGGACTCGATTAGAGATTTAACATTTTATTTGAAAGTAACCTTCAACCCAGCGTCTTTTTTGTTAAGGTTAGTTCAAACTTTTCAAAATATTTTTGTTTGCTTGAGAAAAAAAAATTAGTTTACTCTGTATCAGTTCATTGATTTCATAAATGCAACACACTACAGTTTTTTCTATACTTTACATAAAGGTAAAAAACGATATATGCAGTATCTTCTTTTGAGATATCAAAAGGGTTTTGTGGCTCCCTGTGTTTTTTTTCTGTGGGAAATGGGTCAAAATGACAACAAATGGACAACAATTAAGCGATTGTTTCATCTGATAAGTGACTTGGTTGAGACAGTGAGCTCTTTAGGCACACTTTGGATTAAAGGGAAAGGTTCTGATACTCAGAACGTATCCCACAGCTTTAGAGCTCAGGAGATGCTGAGTATCGACAAAACATGACATGTGCACGAAACAAGGTTGAGACAGAAGATTTCTAACTTCTAAAATTCAGAATAATAAAAACACGGATGAATTTCTAAAATGTCATCTGCAACGAGTGTTTCCATGCGAACGAGAACACACACCTGAGATGTTTTCCCGTCACTCCAAGGTTAATCAGCTTCATCATATGTGTGTATCCTTGTTGTAGAACAAAACCTCCATTATTTTCAAAATAGTTTTGCTTTTATAATGAGCTTTTATTCTTTTTGACAACAAAGATTTCAAACATTCATTCATCTGGATTGAACTTCAGACCCTCAGAGATGTAAAGATATAAAGTGTTTTTCATGCTTTTTAAAATTGTTACTGAACATTGCGATTGCTTTATGGTTAAATATACGTTCCATTTCAATTCAATTTTATTTTGTATAGTTAGAAGTAAAAATTTTTAAAAAAAATTTTGTAAAAGTTAAAATTTTGATGTCATGAATACGAAGAGGACTCGATTAGACATTTAACATTTTATTTGAAAGTAACCTTCAACCCAGCGTCTTTTTTGTTAAGGTTAGTTCAAACTTTTCAAAATATTTTTGTTTGCTTGAGAAAAAAAAATTTGTTTACTCGGTAGCAGTTCATTGATTTCATAAATGCAACACACTACAGTTTTTTCTATACTTTACATAAAGGTAAAAAACGATATATGCAGTATCTTCTTTTGAGATATCAAAAGGGTTTTGTGGCTCCCTGTGTTTTTTTTCTGTGGGAAATGGGTCCAAATGGCTCTTTGAGTGTTTAAGGTTGCCGACCCCTGGTATAGACGAACATCAATTGTCTCGAAAGGTTTATTCAGGAGTCATGTAGCACTGTGAACTTTTTTCTTTAAGTAAAATGCTACCATATTTATTGCTTATTGTCTCCTAGTCAGGTATAATGAATCCAGATGAACACTGATTTTAAGTTAAGTGTTAGCATTTTTATTTGCCTTCGGGTTAGTTGGTATAAAGGGCATATTTATGTGTCATGTTGCCCTATGAACACTGTCCTTGAGTAAAGTGTTAGCATATTTAATTGCCTATAGTGAATATAGGCAAACAAATTTCATATCTCTGTTATGAATGGCTTATAAAGGTGTTATGGTGTTCTGTGACAAATGTCCTTAAGTAAAGTGTTTACTGTGTTTATTTTTTATTTTTTATTTTATTTTATTTTATTTTATTTTATTTTATTATTTTTTTTTTTTATAATTTGCCCTGAAGGATTTCTGCATGTGCTATGTAGCCCTATTAACACTATCTTTAAATGAGCTGGTCCCATATTTATTATTTACTGCCCATAGTCTCATTAGACCATAGACATTAAGGGCTTATTACAAGTCAGTGTCCATTGGCCCGATGAACATTTCCTTCAGGAAGTCCTTCATGAATGTATTAAATTTTTTTTATTTGCATGTAGTCTCCATATAAGTTATCATGAAGGGCTTATGAAGGTGTCATATAGCCCTATGAACATTGTGATTTGTAAAGTAACGTAAAAAGTGTTACCCTTTTGTTTTGCCTCTAGTTTCTTCAGCCTCCACTTCTTCTAAAACAAATGTGAATATCTGCATATCTGCACACAAAGATCTCTCAATCCGAGCCGTGCTTGGCAGAGCTCTGAAACATTTTAGAAGGGTAAGTGAGAAATTGACAAGGCAGTGGAAGTAAGTATGCAGGAAATTGCTGTGGATAATTCATTTAATCTTTCATTTTGGCTTTTCATCAAAAGGAGGCTTGAACAGTGCTTTGGTCCTAATCAGTGTGTCCCTGGAATCTTCCGCTGTTATCAATGCCTCAGTGTGTTGTGCCATCTATGGCGTATGGTAAATAACGAAGACACGTATTATCCGCCTTTGCCATAAAACTGTAGTTGAACTTTCTGAAGGTTGCAATAATTCTTCATTATTGAGAAAGGCGAAACCCGTTAGTGTGCCCTCAGGTCTGGGAGCTTGCGTCATCGATAGCCCATGGCTAACTGGTTTCCTCATATCGTGCAGCTGAATTATACGCTATCCCGACGCCTCCGCTAAATATAATGTGAATGAAGCAATTTGGACAACAATTAAGCGATTGTTTCATCTGATAAGTGACTTGGTTGAGACAGTGAGCTCTTTAGGCACACTTTGGATTAAAGGGAAAGGTTCTGATACTCAGAACGTATCCCACAGCTTTAGAGCTCAGGAGATCCTGAGTATCGACAAAACATGACATGTGCACGAAACAAGGTTGAAGATTTCAGAAGATTTCTGAAGATTTCTAACTTCTAAAAGATTTCTAACTTCTAAAATTCAGAATAATAAAAACAAGATGAATTTCTAAAATGTCATCTGCAACGAGTGTTTCCATGCGAACGAGAACACACACCTGAGATGTTTTCCCGTCACTCCAAGGTTAATCAGCTTCATCATATGTGTGTATCCTTGTTGTAGAACAAAACCTCCATTATTTTCAAAATAGTTTTGCTTTTATAATGAGCTTTTATTCTTTTTGACAACAAAGATTTCAAACATTCATTCATCTGGATTGAACTTCAGACCCTCAGAGATGTAAAGATATAAAGTTTTTCATGCTTTTTAAAATTGTTACTGAACATTGCGATTGCTTTATGGTTAAATATACGTTCCATTTCAATTCAATTTTATTTTGTATAGCACTTTTAACAGTGAACATTGTCTCAAAGCAGCTTTACAGAACATAAGAAATATAGTACAAAAAACGTTTTGTATTTATCCCCAATGAACAAGTTTGAGGTGACTGAAGTGACTGTGTTGAGGAAGAGGAAGAGACCTTGAGAGGAAGCAGACTCAAAAGTGAACTCAAAAGTCATCCTCATTTGGGTGACACTGGAGGGTGTGATTATAAACTCTTATAACCACCAGAGAGTTTTATTATGAATAATTTCCTTTCTTCAGTCAGATACAGTCTGACAATTGTGTACTGAATAATTATTGTACTGAATAATAGTGTATTATATTAATTCTGTGCTTTACACAATGGCACTGTAAACAATAGTGACACAACATGATTATGTGATCAAGGAATTTTTTTACAGCACATTATATAACAGTTAGTAAAATGTGCCTATGTTTAGTGGTATAGCAGCACTGGGACGGTTCGTATCGATCCGCTTGTCTGTGTTCGGTATGTAAAGTCTACATAACGTCACTTCTAGCAGTTGTTAAAAAGGGTTACAGTAGAATTAGCGATATCATCAGTGGAAATAAATTTTATACTACTATAACCGTAAGCTTGAAGTATAAAACCTTGTTAGATAAAGATTAAGAGGACGCAGGGCTGGCAATTTTACCTTTAAACAAAATATAGTTAACTTGATATAGACTTTAGACTATAAAATGTGTAAAGAACTCTCTTTCTCTTTCTCTCTCTCTTTCTCTCTCTCTCTTTCTCTCTCTCATATATAATGTCTTCATGGGGGTGTTTTTTCTGCAGAAGAAGGAAGTGAAGTGGAGCTCTTATCTTTTAAAGCTGGGATAAAAAACTCCTTTAGCAGAGTGACCAGGCCATTAAGATAAGGCACAGCTCAATAGAGTTTCTCACCGTGAGATGCTGTGAGCCTTTTACACAAAGCTCATTCATCCTGCTGGGTAAGAAATATAGGCACTGTCAAGCACATACAGTATATAAATTAATCCACAAATGACTAATAACATCGTAACAGCGTGTTTATTTTGAGCTGAACACTTTAGTACCATTTGCATACAGGCTTCATAGAATAGAATAGAATAGAATAGAATAGAATAAAATAGAAGCCTTTATTTTGTCACATACTGTATACATTACAACACAGTTAAACTTTTTCTTCAGAAAAAGTTCTGGGGCAGAGAGAGTTAAGGGCCTTGCTCAAGGGCCCAACAGTGACATCTTGGCAGTGCTGGAGCTTGAACACCAATCTTCCAGTCAGCAACCCAGAGCCTAAAATCCTTGAGCCATGTAGTGCAAATGTAGAGCATAATGTGCAATAAAATTAAAATATTTAAAAAATATTGTTTTAAGGACTTAAATGGAGTAAACTCAGGCGGGTTTAATATTCCTAACTCATCATTAAATTGTAATAACAGTGGTCATAATACTCATTGTACATTTAACTTGGAGACAGTATACATAAGTGTTTCATTAGGGTGAAATAACTAATTAATAGCTGTTTAAGTTGAAATGTGAAACCCAGTATTTTTTTAATATAGAAATGCTCATGTTTGTTTGTTTGTTTGTTTGTTTGAATTTTCATTTAGCATTTTATGTCACATCAGAACTATTATGATTCTGCAAGTACACTAAGCTACAAATATCTCTTTTCCACCCAATGATTTATTTATTTTGCCTTTTTTCTTTACAGTTTTGTATCAGTTGGTGGTTTCCAGGTTAATGGTCTGATTTTAAAGCAAATTCACTGAAGGGGAAAGGCTTTGGGTCATGAAAGACCTGCACTTGCTTCTGGAAATGGTTCATTTCATTTCACACTGATTTTTTTCTAGCTGAACTTTGACTTCTGATTTCATAAGCCTTGGGCTTGGGAGCAAATAAAAAAAAACAGAAGACAGGTCTATGGTGTTTTTGGTCATGAACAGTAATAAATTATAGAGGATCTGTTGAGTATTAAGTAGCAGCTACACCAGACTTTTGCTTTGCTGTTTACTTTCTTTTGCTTTTTGCAAATCTGGAATAAAAAACTCATCCACAGAGCGGTTTTTGTGGTAGTTTTTCTTCTGAGCAATGTTAGCACCTCTGACACCACTCTTAAGGTGTTTTCACGCTTCACTTGAATACTTGCCCAGGGGACTGCAATCCATGGGCATGTTTGCTTTAACATGAGAAGAATTCCTTCTGGATCAATTGTCACATTTTCAGTCTGTAGACACTAGCTTCATATAAGGCATGCTGCTTCCTTACCACAAGACATAAAACAGGAAGCTTATGACTCCTGAGATTCCTCGGCATGGTCATCCTGATGCCTCAAGTCTGTTTGGAATCTCGTTCACCTGAAAATCAGATGTTGTAACTGATGACGTTCACTGTTACTGAGTTTTGAAGTTAAAACTAAAGTTAATTCTAATACGCAGCTTCCTTTAAACACACGAAGCACTGCTTGACTTTGGTGTGTAAAGTTGATGTGAAGAGAAATAATTTCTAATCACAAATGAGGATGGGTTATATTTTTGGTCTGGCTCTATTTTGCCCCATTTCCACTGAGGCAGTTTGAGTGCTGGTTCGGAGCCAGAGCCTAATTTAGAACCAGTTCTTTCTTTTTCGACACCAAAAGCACCGGCTCTGAACCAGGAAAAGTGGTTCTTAAGTAGCACCAAAACGTTGCTGGTCTAGACTTAAGAACCGCTTGTGTTAGGAGCTGGGGGCGGAGCTACTGTTAGCGCATTTGATAATGTACCTTAAGTATACTAATGTTTA
This sequence comes from Tachysurus vachellii, assembly GCF_030014155.1. NCBI lineage: Eukaryota > Metazoa > Chordata > Actinopteri > Siluriformes > Bagridae > Tachysurus > Tachysurus vachellii. Next base: position 12,058,558 of record NC_083482.1, on the reverse strand, counting down.
ATACACTTTTACTTTACCGCAATATGATCAATTATCATTTAAAGTATTTAAAGTTCTTCCACTTGGTACCTCAGGGACTTTTTCTTTGTCACTGTTGCCTCTGAGCATTTAATATCGATATTTCTTAAAAAAAAAAAAAAAAACTGCACACTTTATTCAGAAACAATCATACTATATTCATATCATTAGTCATTGTATTCATATGGTGTATTTTTCAATCTTTTATTTCTTCTATTTTCATTTTTTTTGTCTGTTTATTTTTCCTCTGTTCTGTTCAGCTACGTTTATTTTATTTGATCTCATTTTACTTCTAAATTCCATTTTTAACTGTATTTTTATTTTTACTCTATTTTTTATAATACAAACAGTCATAAAAAGCATTTCACTGCTTGTTGTACTGTGTATGATTGTGTTTCTGACCGAAGAAGTGTGAATTTGAATTTGATGGAAGATTTCATTGATTTGAGTGTTACTCGGCTTCCACGAACGATCGGAGCTAATAATGCCATGCTGCATGTGAGTCCCAGACCACTGCTTCCAGAAACCTGGACCAGTGTCTTTAGGCCTCTCCTGGGTTTTGAAAACGAATGTATTTAACACTCAGAGCAAATGGCACAAAATCTATTAAAAAAGTGTTTTTCTTTTCTTTTTTTTTTCTTGTGAAAACAAGCCGAGGTAAATTGATTACTTGTATACATTTAAGCACAAATACGAGCCCAATCTGTTGATCTAGGAGTAATCGCTGATCTAATTGATCACTTTCCCAAGATAAATAATTAAAGAAATATGTTGCATATTACTGTTTAGAATACAGATCATAATCATTTGGCTGAATCAATAATAAACACTCCCTTTGCAGTGCTGTTAACAAAACAGAGTTATTGTACGCTTGAAAAAAATGAAGCGGTGCATGTACATGTACTCGAGCTTGACTCTTCCTTTACTTTTATTCTATTTAAATCCTCAACTACATGATGGTTTATGAGAGTAATTTATGGCTGCAGTGGAGACACCATGCTGGGTTAAATCATTACCCTATGTCTTGTTTTCTGTATAGCCTTCTGTAAATTTCACATGATTACCCGGCCGAGTCAGACGGCATGACTGAAAAAATAAAAAGAGAAAGAGAGTGATCATGGCTGCATGTAGAGTTTTTTTTTAGCACAGACAATCAACACCACACTTCAGAGCGGTAGAATTTCACACCACACAGGTTGAAGCTCGCTCTCTCTTAGCGTTCGTAAATCTCGACTGGTCTGTTTGATTTCAGATTCTGTATCATTTGTATTCATTGTTGTCTTTTATTATTGAAATTTGTCATGCATGCTACTTCTGAGGTTTATCTGTTGACAACTTGTGAAATAAATAGCACGTTTCTAGCAACAATAGAATTTGAAATTGCACACAGTATTTGGGGTGTTAATGTGTAATTGAGGATGTTAATATGTGATAGAGGAAGCAGCAAAATTACATATTTAAATGCTTATTTTTCAATTAGCAAAGGACTTCACTCAGTACTTACAGTAGTTACCTCATGCAGGCAATATTTATTACATGAGCTATTTGACATACAACAGCACAGGCTTTCTTTCTTTCTTTCTTCAAGCATTTTTTTTATTCTAAAGGCACTGCATCTTTGTGATAATATTTACTGTTGATCTCTTATTCCAGCAGTTATAATAATTTGTGTTAATCTAACACTTTTTGACAATCCACAGTTGGACCAGTGCACAATTTAATGAAGATTAAACTTAAATTTAGAATGAGGCTCAGAATGAATTACAGTAGTTTAGTATCAAACATTTCCTTCCTTCCTTCCTTCCTTCCTTAATTCCTTCCTTCCTTCCATCCGTCTGTCCGTCTGTCCATCCTCTGCCACTGCATGCCCAGAATTCCCAACAAATACTACCAGCAGTCTGAGGATGAAACTTGACCGAGGCGTCTCAATTATTGCACAATCCAAGCCCTTGCTGGCAATTCTGAAGCGTAAGCAGTTGGGCATCTCACAGCTGGGTGTAATACTTCATCTGGAGTGACAAAAACAACTAAAGCTCTTGTGCGTCGTGAAATCTGTCATAACAGATGCAAACATATTGTAGGATGAATTGTACTCATACCAACGGCAAATGATTGTCACTGGAGTTTGTGAACAGCTGACCATCACGCGTATTTGTGCTTATTAAATGTCTCATTCCAGATTTAGTCCCTCTTTTGCTGTTATAATAACCCCCATGTTGCTGTAGGGATTTGTGTTCATTCAGCCACAAGAACTTTAGTGAGATCAGGTGAGGAGCATCGGGGTCCATTCAGTGTTCCAGTTTATCTCAAAGGTGTTCAGTGAGGTTGAGTCAGAGTCAGGGATCTGTGCAGGACACTCAACGTCTTCCATTCCAACCTTGACAAACCAAGTCTTCATGGAGTTTGCTTTGTGCACAGGGACATTGTCATGCTGGATCCGGTTTGAGCCACTCAGATCCACTGAAGGGAAACTGTAAGTTCAATAATTTACAAATCTAACATATGTTCTTGTTTCAAGGTGAAAGTTGGATATCAAAGGTGTTATCGAATGATAGAAGTAAGTAATTAATTGCCAATTAATTGTTTCAGTCTGCCAACATTCATTCATTCATCTTCTACCGCTTATCCGAACTACCTCGGGTCACGGGGAGCCTGTGCCTATCTCAGGCGTCATCGGGCATCAAGGCAGGATACACCCTGGACGGAGTGCCAACCCATCGCAGGGCACACACACACACTCTCATTCACTCACGCAATCACACACTACGGACAATTTTCCAGAGATGCCAATCAACTTACCATGCATGTCTTTGGACCGGGGGAGGAAACCGGAGTACCCGGAGGAAACCCCCGAGGCACAGGGAGAACATGCAAACTCCACACACACAAGGCAGAGGTGGGAATCGAACCCCAACCCTGGAGGTGTGAGGCAAACGTGCTAACCACTAAGCCACTGCGCCCCCAGTCTGCCAACAATTTTTGGAAAGTATTCTTGATATGAGATAATAGCAATTTGCTCAGACATGAAGTAGTTTTATTAAAGACTGTCTTATGTCATTTCTTATGCTTAAAATTCATAGAAGTCCTGAAATTGTGTAAATGTAATACATTTAGATATTATATACTCTCTCTCTCTCTCTCTCTCTCTCTCTCTCTCTCACCTGCAGTAAAGAGAGCTGACCGTGCAACATCTCCGCCTAACGTTTCACCTGATCAATTATTCAGACTGGCACTATTGGCCGTATATCAGTGGCTGCGGCGTGCTGACAGACTTGATATTCGTCACCTTTTCAGTCTGGCTCCTGAAAAAACCGCACTTGTTTTCTCTCTCTCTTTCTGTCTCTCTCTCTCAGACTTTACCCATAATGCTCTCTGTCCTATCTCCATATTGTTCTTCCTCTCTTCTTTTAGCATCAATAACCCACTCTGGCCCTGAGTGCTCTTTTGGGATAACAAAACACTGACATTGACAACAGTTGAAGAGTTCTGTGAAGACACAACTTAATGTGGATCATGTCGGCATACTGTAATCCAGTTCACACACACACACACACACACACACACACGCTCACGCACACTCATTCATCTTTTTTTTTAATGGAGCAGGAAGAAGCCATGCTCCATTCAGTTACCAGAAAAAGAATCTGACACATACGTTCCCCACTGCCTATAAAAAGAGAGTGTGCATCTGCACTAAGCTTAACTGAGACACAGCCTACGCAATACACACTCAATTTTCAACTAGCCTGCTATTTTCATTCAGTTAAATATAAATTTGGTGGCAACTTAGAACCTGGAATAGATGGAGGATGTGTGTATATCAAGCTGAGGAGAGAAAACGGGGAACAGTCTTTTTTTCTAGCAAGGATGTTGCTTGCAAACAACAAATCTCTCCTCCTTTCAGCTGACCCAAGTGTGACGACACAGCAACAGCTGGCTACGTCAGTCCCCGGGTAACAAAGCCTGATGCTAAATTCAGCTCCCAGACTTTATTTCTGTTCCAAACTAAACTTAGAAGGTCTAAAGTTGCTGTGTTTTCAGGAGCCAAAAATGTGACCTTCGGATGCATTGTAAGTCTTAATACAAATACAAATACACATGTGAATGCATATGAATTAAAAAAAAAAAAAAAAAAGTAAAAAACATGTACATAATCCTTCTGATATCTGCATGCAAATTCAGTGCTAAGTGGTTTTTTTTCTTCGTGTTTTTCACTGCTGCAATCAGGAATAGACTCACTGCTAGGTATTGTGGATATCATTTATAGTGTGCTGTATAGGCATGAGATGTTTTGCTTCCAAAAATAAACTCACTCTTGCATGAGATATATGATACTGATGGAGATTGAGACATGAGCATTAAGCAGTCGCGGACAGCTGTGGGTGTTCATATGAGCACTGGCTGTGTGCTGTTTTGGAAGAGACTGCAGCAGAGGGAATTCTGCTCCTACCTCACTGCTTTATTTAAGCTGCTGCTGGCTTTGTGAATGGACCTTTTTGCCCCTCCCAACATTCAGGTGCTGTGTTCTGATTGGCTGACACACCTCTGCATGCCAACTGCGACATCAGAGCTCCATTAATGCCCTTCTGTCTCGATTTTTCTCCATATATCCTTCATCCTGTGTTGTTCTGTCTCCACATCTTTGTTCTCACACTCAATCTATTCGGGTGTGTGTGTATGTGTCTGTATATGAGAGATAGAGAGTGGAAAAATTATGAAGGATGGATGATGAAAAAGCTGGAGAAAGGAGCCAGCCAGCCTGAAGAAAGAGGTCTGCACCACATGCAACATTCAAACGGATCACTAACGTCAGCACATCAATAATTAACGACGGTTATTCATAGCTGAAGAGAGGAAAAAAATCAATTGATAAATCACACATTCACTCTGACTAACTTCAAACAGACTTTGAGGCCATTTGCGTGTGTTTTTCTCCTAATTATGACAGTGAGGGAGATGAGGAGGAGGTGATGCTACACACCATACACACCCCACTTATATACTAAATATAGTATCGCAATTATCAACATGCCAAAATCAGGGTGCAGCCCTCTGCATATAGCGATGTCAAGAGGCAGAAAAATAGCTGACATAACACACATAGCTTCTGAGTCACCCGCTCCTATTATAGGCGAGCTATTTAGGGATGATGAAGCGTGTCTCCCTGAATCCGTCACTTCATTATTCACACATGGACTTCTGATCATATTAACACATTCCCGCTCCTCGCATGAGTTGGAGAAGATGAGATGAGTGGAGACGGGGTGGACAGAATGTTCGAGGTGTGTGAAGGCAGACGAGTAGCCGCAGAATCACAATCCTCCCACCTCCAAAGTCCAAACACAGACAGGGAGAGGGAGAGAGATAAAAATCGTTCTTTATAGTCTTCAACGATTGAAGCATATTGTATAACAAAGGTATATTAAAAAGGATGTTATACAATCGTACACATTACCAAATGATATGTTCATTTCTACTTTATGTGGAATAAAATAAGGCTTGAGCTTACTTGTATTTTAAAATTAAACATCTGAATAAATCGGAGCTTTTGATATCCAGAATTACATCTACAGTACGTCAGTAATGATTTAGAGATGATTTCTATAACCGTATACGTTTCTACGCTCAACACCTACTTTAAAAGGAACCACCTGGATACCGGCACATTAGTGTACTGTACTGATTAAATTAGCTGATATCATGGCAGCAGTGCAATGCCTAAAATCAAACAGATACAAGTCAAGAGCTTCGGTTAATGTTCACGTCAAACATCGGAATTGAGGATCTCCATGGCTTTGACGTTACTGTGGCATGGTCGTGATGATTGCTTTGAGAGTTTGAGAAGCTGCTAATCTACAATTGTCACACACAACAGTCTCTAAATGATTACTCAGAACAAAAATCATCCAGTGCGTGGCAGATCTGTGGGCAGAAACACCTTGTTGATGAAAAAGATCTGAGGAAATAGTAGCCAGATTTGCTCAAGCTGACAGGAAGCCGAAGGCTATTGTAACTCACATAATCATTCTTTACAACTATGGTGAGCAGAAAAGCATCTCAAACTCACCAAACACAACTCACAAAACCTTTATGTAGATGCGGTACAACCACATTGGCTTTCTCTTCTGTCAGCCAAGAACAGGGATTTCAAGCTATTGTGGGGCCAGAAACAATCAACACCTAGTTTGTTAGCATATGTAGAGCATTTCAACTGAGTATTTAACCAATCTGGATTGTCTTATAATAATATGTTTTTTTTTATTTCCTGGAACCCTAAAGGTAGGAAAGTAAGGACCTTCTTGGGATGAAAGGATAAATCCAAACCATTTAAGTATCTGTACTCTGGGGTTCCTGTGAAGGTTCTACACAGTACCCTACAATTGAGTGTCTGTTCAAGTAGAAGCATTTTAGAAAGTCTAAGAACTCTTAACTGTCTTAAGAATCTGTAAAAGCTAAACAAAGTATGTTTAAATTCATTTTATTAATCATGTAAATAATGTGGGGGGCACGGTGGCTTAGTGGTTAACACGTTCGCCTCACACCTCCAGGGTTGGGGGTTCGATTCCCGCCTCCACCTTGTGTGTGTGGAGTTTGCATGTTCTCCCCGTGCCTCGGGGGTTTCCTCCGGGTACTCCGGTTTCCTCCCCGGTCCAAAGACATGCATCGTAGGTTGATTGGCATCTCTGGAAAATTGTCCGTAGTGTGTGATTGTGTGAGTGAATGAGAGTGTGTGTGTGTGCCCTGTGATGGGTTGGCACTCCGTCCAGGGTGTATCCTGCCTTGATGCCTGATGACGCCTGAACAGGCTCCCCATGACCCGAGGCCTGATGACGCCTGCACAGGCTCCCCGTGACCCGAGGTAGTTCGGATAAGCAGTAGAAAATGAATGAATGAATGTAAATAATGTATCTCATTTCCAAAGAGGAAAAAACTCTCCACTCTAACAAAGGTTCAATAAGTTATCAATAAGTTCATTTGCTGTAATTATATGTTTTTATTATTGTATAGTATTGTATGTTAATACGTTTTTAGAAGTGCAGAATCCTTAGAGTTAGAATACTTAATGTTTCTTTTGGTGTCTGTTCTCAAGAACCCTGTAACTGAAGGAAAGACATAAGTATCCTAGAGTTCTCGGTTATTATCTTATTTACAGTATTGATTCTATGGTGTATCATGGAGAGGTTCATTTTTCTTACCTCACAGCCTTAATATTAGTATCCCTCAGGGCTCAGTTCATGGTCTGCTCTTGTTTTCCTTTTATATTAAATCACTAGGCTCAGTGGTCAAGTCTCATGGGTTCTCTTATGACTGCAACACCAATGACACATGACTTCACTTCTGTTTTCTGCTTTCCACCTCTCATGTTGCTCAAAACACCTTGGATGAAGACTCATCATCTAAAACCCCACTGTATTTTAATCTCTATCTGCTGGTGATGAATTTCCTTTTGATGGACCTACCAATCAACATCAACAATTACAATTACAAACTAAGAATCATGGTAGAATTCTATCTGGACCATTTATATTCTATGGTCTCATTACACCAACTATCAGCTCGTGAAGATTTCTACTCCTTCTACTACTCAATGGTCTCAACTGATTAATCGTAACCTCCAAAGGTTCTCTCATATGACACTCCAGAAGTCATGGAGGTTACAACATTGGCTTTTTGTTGCATCAAGGATCAAATACAAACATCATACCTTGGTATCAATGAGATCTGCACCACAACATCAATGCATGTTGCTTATGTACTACACGCTGAATCTGTTCTTTAGCTTCAACACGGCATGTTCCTTCCTGAGGTTTAAACATGCCCTTTGTGCTTTGGCATACTAGCTCATCTATGAAATGAGCTAATGAGCTAGTGGTGGAATGAGCTTGACTCTTCATCCTGAAGCAACCCTGTGTCTCTATTCTATCCACAAAGGTCTAAAGATCTTCCTCTTAATGCATTATCTAGTATAGCATCTTACATTCTCTGCATTACATTTGCACATTACTTGCTTCATGTCCACATGGGTTTCGTTTGACTTCTCTGCTTCCCTCCCACTTCCCAAACATTGTATTGTGTGTTAATTGCCCCTAGATGTGAATGTGTTTATATGGTACCCTGAAATAGATTAGCATCACACCCTGTGTTCTCAGGCTAGACTTTCTTTTATCACCCAAGCATTTGTTTTATGTCTTTCAGGTTATGTATGCTTGCATGTTTACTAGATGCTTTATATTACTTTATATTACTGCATTTGCATGTATTGTTAGATGCTCTGGATAAGAACATCTGGGCAATGACTAAATGTTAGAATAGCTAAATAGTTAAAGGTTGGAAATAGTGTTTACCAGCTAGAAGTAGACATTCCCAGACATTTGAGGCATATGTACATTTTATGGATACAGGATGTATCACTTCATAGAATGGAAAGATATTTTATTGATTGTTTGGTCCTGAACAGAGGAGCAAGAGAAACATCAAGGTTCATCTTAAAGCATATTATTTAATATGTAAAATTAACATAAAATTGTATGTTGTTATGATACTTGTGGCTTGTCCGTGGAGTTTAAAGAGGTCAAATCTCATAAGCATTATAACCATAAGACCAGAAGGAATTCAGTACTTTACTTCTTTCATTTAAAAAAAAATATATATATTTTGCCAACAAGATAAAAAAAATGCAATCAAAAGCATGTACATAGATTTTATATTTATAAGCAGTATCTGAATGCTATGCTAACTGAACTGGCTTGGCAGCGTTGGTACGATTGCCAGCGCTGTGCTAGCATGAGAGCAGATTCATCATTGGGAAGTGGAGCAGGGCAGCTTGGCAAGAAGCAGCAATGAAAACATACATCCAAATGAATGAGTGTCAGTGATTAATCTTCTGCTGTCCCCCTGCATCCAGGAGCATGTCGTAACTCATTCCATAAACTTTGTGGGGAAACGATAAGCTACGCGAGTAAATTACACCACGAGGTAATGTGACCGAACTAAGCCGGCGAGTGATGAGACGGGCCCAGGAGTGGATGAGGGTCCTGATTTGTGGAGAATTGGCCCTATTACCATAAATCAGGCCTAAGCAGGGGTTTGTGTGATGACACAGACCATCGCTCTTTCTGCAGCAGTGCTGAGTGTTTTCAAACTCACCTTCAGGCAACTGCATAAAACACAAAGTTTGTAGGAACTTCACAATAATAATAAAATCATAGCTCGATGTTTAAACCATTATTTTGGGTTCGCTTCAGTCAGTTACGCTGTTTACGTATTTAAATGCGAGTTTGGTTGCCACATGCAGTAACAGGTGTCTGTGTATTTGCAATGACATGTCATCTAGCACTTAAAGCAGATTGCTTGGACATTTTGTAACATTTAACAAGCTGTTCAAGAACAGACTCTTGTAGTTTTGATTAAGACTTCGAAGTTAGCCTGAGGCGCTCCAGCATTACTCGTCCACTCTTTAATCTCTGATTTCTCAAGCCACAGATGGGTGACTGAAAGCTCTGACTAAGTGCCGAGGACATTTCTGTTCGCTTGAATGTCAGTCTCTGAGTAGACTCTCAGGCTCTGAATGTTTCTTCTCCCTTCGTTTGCTTGTTCTTGTTCTTTTTTCCCCCGTCTCTGTGAGTCTACAACGAGGTGGTGATAAGGGCCTATAGGGGTACACCTTGCTAATTTACAGAATGGACTGCAAAGCACATTTTTAGGTGCCAGATTTGCCAAGTCCTCCATTAGAGAGTGGAAGACAATAAAAAGACTGACGCATGCATGACATGCGAGCGTCGTGTCTCGCGGTTAACAAGAGGTCAGGAAAACGGAGCCGCAGAGCACTCGTGTTCACTCGAGTTAAAACTGAAACGTCAATGCTGGATTGAATTTAGAACATCGAGAGCACACAGTGAGTCCTAGTAGTGGCTCGGGCTGCATTTGCCTATGTTAGCCTGTGTGCATCTGTCAGTTAGTATATATGTATGTGCGTATATCTATGTGTGTGTGTGTGTGTGTGTGTGTGTGTGTGTGTGTGTGTCTCACAGAGTGCTACTCTACCATTTGTCCTGCACACGGCTTGTTGAGGAGAGGAAGACGAGCGGAAAGAGAAGAGTGGAGCACTGTGAGGGAAGAAGTGCGTAATCCTCATTTATTATTGATGTAGAGGGAGAGAGAGAGAATGAGAGAGAGAGGAATACAGAAGGAGGGAGGGATAGAGAGAGAGAGGGAACTGCTCAATGTCGGAGAGAAGAGTGATTTCTCCCCCTACTGACTAAAACACAGTTCAGTACTCAGCATGTCTCAGTCTCAGATCCATCCTCACACACACATACACAAACACAGACGTATACATACACAGCATGCCACAGCGGTCAAAGAGAAAAAAAAGGGAAAAAAGATGGTGACGATAATAAACAGTAGCAGAAAGGACTGCTAATCATCTTAAATATGCATCTCATTGCTGTAAAAATAACTTTTGTTTGGATCATGCTATGCTGCTTTGTATAACTGAGCTACAATTTTGGATCCTATAACCTCACCTCAAGAGTGTAAGCAAAGCTACAAATGCAGAAATGTTCTGAGAAACACAGCCAACATTTTTACTCAGTAGGCAGCTGTTTATTCTTGTAACTTCTAGATCTGTGTTCACTCGATTTCAGCTGCTCTTGATGTTTTCCTGGTCACAATAGCAGTAATTTTACAGACATAACTAAGACTGTGGCATAAAATGCCCACAGTGTAGCAGCAGGTTATTATTTGGTCGGGTTGTGGGACTTTTTTTTCTAGACTTCTACCTTCTGTAGCCACTAATGGAAGACTAGAGATATTATATAGTGTAAATACAGGTTTGCTGCTAGTCGCACAAATATCTAGGCGCAGATGTGGGAGGACAATTGGAGATATTAAATTGGAAGATGGAGGGGCTTCTGAGTGGGGCAAGAGAAAAGCTTTCACCCTGTTGTCAGGAGGCCATCGTCATGATGCCAAATCCATCTGTGGCCCAAAGCAAAAGGATCAAAATAGCTGAGAGGGATGGCATGCTCTGTCTCTCCTGTCAATCACAAAGAAACTAACCAATCACAGGCAGCTGTGAGCCTTGAGTGTGTTACGCAGCATGAGCATCAGTTTAAAAAGATGCACTGCTAGATCTTGGCAAAAGCACATGTTAACCGTCACTGTCCCTGACTGGTAACAATCGTTCGATCAGTTGATAATTGATGGGATTGATAAGCAACAAAATTGGAAAAACAGGAAAATGGCTGCCATCTTGGTGGCTTGTGATTGACTTTCCTGCTTCAAGAATGCTAACATAACTAAATAAAACATCTCTTCTAGAAGAAGTAGGTTTGCAGACCCATGTGTCCCATCTGAACAAGGCTCCCCTAAGGCTTATTTTTATCACATCTAGCAAGCATCAGTTGTCTCTGAATCTCAAAGGTTATGGCTTCAGGATTGTGGCTTAACATAAATGAAATGAGTGCACGTCAATACCATGTAGAAGCTAGGGCAGTGTTGTCTCTATGGCTCAGACTTTGAACTAAGGATCGGAAGGTTATGAATTTAAATCCCCGTACTACCAAGATGACGTTGCTGGACCCTTTCAGCATGACCCTTAACTCTGGACTACTCAGTTGTATGTAAGTCTTGATGAATAAATGTTTAAAATGTTTAGATTAAAAGAGTAATTTTTTTGAGATGTGTGGGAAATGAAAAGTGACCATACTGTATATTGGAGCCCTAGAAGGTCATGAGGTGTTTGCATTCCTAGCACTGATGCAGAACAGGCAGAGAGGATGACTGGAGGCATCACTAAAACCAGTCGGCAAAAATTGTTTTTAATTGAATTGTTGTTCATTCAGGTTTCCATTTCCTCTCCTTAGTCATTTTTCAACTTTTAACTCATGCATTATTCATCATTGTTTTTTTGCTGCAGGATTTCTCCCGGGGAGATAAATCTGACAAGGCATTTTTGGAATGATTTATTTTTAATTATCCAAGAAACCTTACAAACGTCTGCGCCTTCTGATCGGTGTTAGTGTGCTTACATGAAGCGTTTGTACTTTGATTCTGACATGAAAAGGCACTTCCATCCCCAAGTATTACTTTCTAAAAATACTGCGATGACGTCAAACAGCATTTATTTCAGTTGAATAGTTTGCATCAGCCTTTGCTTGCCGGAGCATAGCTGAAACTGTGGGGGCTTTGGGGGTCGACTGAAAAGATGCGCAACCACTTCTCTGTCTGATTAGTAGATAAACAGTGTGTATGAGTGTTTGTCAGTGTGTATCAGTGTTAAACAATGTGTATGAGTGTTAAGCAGTGTGTGTTAAACAATGTGTATGAGTGTTAAGCAGTGTGTGTTAAACAATGTGTATGAGTGTTAAACAGTGTATATGTGTTAAACAGTGTGTATGAGTGTTAAACAGTGTGTATGAGTGTTAAACAGTGTGTATGAGTGTTAAAAAGTGTGTATGAGTATTAAGCAGTGGGTATGAGTGTTAAACAGTGTGTATGAGTGTTAAGCAGTGTGTATGAGTGTTATTTAGTGTGTATGAGTATTAAGCAGTGGGTATGAGTGTTAAGCAGTGGGTATGAGTGTTAAACAGTGTGTATGAGTGTTATTTAGTGTGTATGAGTGTTAAAAAGTGTGTATGAGTATTAAGCAGTGGGTATGAGTGTTAAACAGTGTGTGAGTGTTAAGCAATGTGTATGAGTATTAATCAGTGTGTGTGAGTTAGATTCAGTGTGTATAAGTTATATTCAGTGTGTATGAGTGTTAATCGGTGTGTATTAGTGTTAAGCAGTGTGTATGAGTTATATTCAGTGTGTATGAGTGTTAATCAGTGTTTATTAGTGTTATTTAGTGTGTATGAGTGTTAAAAAGTGTGTATGAGTATTAAGCAGTGGGTATGAGTGTTAAACAGTGTGTATGAGTGTTAATCAGTGTTTATTAGTGTTATTTAGTGTGTATGAGTGTTAAAAAGTGTGTATGAGTGTTAATCAGTGTGTATGAGTGTTAAGCAATGTGTATGAGTGTTAATCAGTGTGTATGAGTGTTAAGTAGTGTGTGTGAGTTAGATTCAGTGTGTATAAGTTATATTCAGTGTGTATGAGTGTTAATCGGTGTGTATTAGTGTTAAGCAGTGTGTATGAGTTATATTCAGTGTGTATGAGTGTTAAGCAGTGTGTATGAGTGTTAAAAAGTGTGTATGAGTGTTAAGCAGTGTGTATGAGTGTTAAAAAGTGTGTATGAGTGTTAAGCAGTGTGTATGAGTGTTAAAAAGTGTGTATGAGTGTTAAGCAGTGTGTATGAGTGTTAAAAAGTGTGTATGAGTGTTAAGCAGTGTGTATGAGTGTTAAAAAGTGTGTATGCATGTTAAGCAGTGTGTATGAGTGTTAAGCAGTGTGTATAAGTTATATTCAGTGTGTATGAGTGTTAATGGGTTAATCGTCACCCATATGAGGATGAGGTTCCCCTTTGAGTCTGGTTCCTCTCAAGGCTTCTTCCTTTACCATCTAAGGGAGTTTTTCCTTGCCACTGCTGCCTGAGTCACCTCAGACTTGCTCATAGGGGATAAATACATACACATTTAAATATATCTAATATTAATCTAGAATTTTGTTCTATGTTTATGTTCTGTAATGTTGCTTTGAGACAATGTCAATTGTAAAAAGCGCTGTACATATAAACTTGAATTGAATTGAATTAATCTGTGTTAATCAGTGTGTATGAGTGTTAATCATTGTGTACGAGTGTTAAGCAATGTGAGTGTTAAACAGTGTGTATGAGTGTTAAGCAGTGTTGATTAGTGTTATTAAGTGTGTATGAGTGTTAGGCAGTGTGTATTAGTGTTAGTGTGTATGAGTGTTAAGCGTTGTGTATGATTGCTAAACAGTGTGTATAAGTGTTAATCAGTAGGGATGAGTTATATTTAGTGTGTATGAGTTTAAGCAGTGTGTATGAGTGTTAAGCAGTGTGTATGAGTGTTAAGAAGTGGGTATGTGATATTTAGTGTGTATGAGTTTAAGCAGTGTGTAGGAGTGTTAGTGTGTATTAAGTGTTAAGCAGTGTAGGAGTGTTAGTGTGTATTAAGTGTTAAGCAGTGTGTAGGAGTGTTAGTTTGTATTAAGTGTTAAGCAGTGTGTAGGAGTGTTAGTTTGTATTAAGTGTTAAGCAGTGTGTAGGAGTGTTAGTGTGTATGAAGTGTTAAGCAGTGTATAGGAGTGTTAGTGTGTATTAAGTGTTAAGCAGTGTGTAGGAGTGTTAGTTTGTATTAAGTGTTAAGCAGTGTGTAGGAGTGTTAGTTTGTATTAAGTGTTAAGCAGTGTGTAGGAGTGTTAGTTTGTATTAAGTGTTAAGCAGTCCCCAAACCAGGTGCATGATAGAATCTTCTAGAATCTTTCTGAACTATTTTCCTGTCTTTAATGACAGCTAGTGATGTGTTTAATAATGATTTGTACACTGTGTTACTCCAAGCACACAAAACTAATTTGAACTAGGATTAAAAGCAACCCAGAGTGTGTATGCACCGATACACTGTTCCTGTAATCACTAACACCGTGTTAGTGTCAAAGCAAACAGCAGGTTGGGTTTTTCCCCAGAAAGAAACTTGTGCTCACTGATTTGTGGATGAAGCTCTTCATTCCCTTAGACGAACTTACAGAAAGGATGATTATTATCTGTCTCTTAAAGAGAAAGAAGAAATCATACTTATATAGTGTCTATAGGACAGCGTTAGAAGCGGTTTGTTTTCTTTGTGTATTTTAGCTCATTGTGAGAGAGAGAGAGAGAGAGAGAGAGAGAGAGAGAGAGAGAGAGAGAGATCGTTTTAAAGTGGCTGAGTGTTTGTTGAGCGTGATATCGTTCACACATACACTGACTCGCAGCGACATAGTGACAAGAGATCTTTCACTTTCACTGAATGACTAGATGTGGGCGTGTCCTGTGACTTTGTATAATACGAAGTGACTTGGTACAATGTCTACAGGTCACATGATCTGTGACAAAAGGCAGACGCTGTTTCTCCTTCATCTCCTATGATATGATTTATATATAGACTGTAGGATATATATATTTATATACAAACGCCAAACCTCCCTCCAGAATGTTTCATTTTAGTGTTGAGAAAACTGATGTTGTCATGATGGCGTGGACGACGCCCCCTGGTGTTCTGGCATGGGTTTATTTCTCTTTATTTGTCTTGTGTTTGTCCCACCCGATCCTTATGCCAATCCTTATCCTGTCCCTGCCTCTGAACACCTGGTCCTTATTTGTCACTAATTTCCTCCCCTGTTTATACCTGTTGTCTTGTGTGTGTTTTTTGCTGAGTCCTTGTTGTTGCGCGTCTTTGTTACCTGGTGTGTCTTCTCTAGTGTCTTCTTTGTGTCTTTCGGTTTTGTTGTTTTATTAATTTAAACCCCTGTCTGTCTTCTGTCTCTGCATTTGTGTCTTAAATTTGTTTCCTCCGAGGTACTCAGACCTGACAGATGTCATTGATATACGATTTATTGATATAAACGTCATTACTATGGCAACCAGTAATAGAAACGCCTGCTGACGACTTCATAGTGCAGCGACTGGTGACTTAGAGCGTTAAAATCACTGTATGTGTGAACGCAGCGTGAGAAAGAAGTAACCCTTACCATGTAAGAAGCCTTCTTATCATGTGAAATAGCTCTTCACAAAACATTAGACAATATATTATTGGTACCTTTTATACATTAGACTTGGATTGAAGCCAGTTTTTCAGTAGAAGAGTATGAGATAGTAGCCCAAAGGTTGCCAAATATATAGGAAGTATGTTATTCATGGTGTAATAATGGGAATTGACTGGGATTGAATGGGAAGTTGTCTATTAAATATTTTTCCTGTTAGTGTGTGGCTTCTAAAATCCTACATATCGTCGCTGTCGGGCGGAAACCTCGTATGTCCAAATTTGGTCAAATTAATATTTTTTCACATATCGATGGTATTGGTCAGTCCCTACGTGGGTCTGTTATTTTTACAAGTTATTAACTAATCTAAAGTCTTGAAAATAGCTTGAGCGCAAATCTCATAACTCCATTGGACACTTCAACTGTCCACCTCTTCCTCACTCCGCGGGAGAGCTTCGCGGCATATTTCTCCTTAATAAGAGTCGCAACGAATCAACACGTCTTCTGAGGTAAATGTCTTCAAAACACTGGGCTCAAAGAAAAAAAAAATCTTGACCCCCGCTAGTTCTGGTGCTCGTCTGAGGACAGGAATTTAGCTCAAGACAATCCACTGTAACGCGGACTAAACCCTGTGCACTGCAGATAAGGTACGGCGTTTTTTTCATTACCTGAAAAATAACGGTTTTGGAGATGCGAGGATTCCGTCTGACAGCGACGAAATTCATTATACAGTTAATGATCCAGGATATAATCATCATCATAATCATCATAATCAGTGTATCATTAACTGATTATCAAACACTGTACTGTACAGTTGAATTATTGATTATTCTGCTTGGTCAGAAAGGGTTTATTTCAGTTTCTGAAGCCATTTTATATTAATCTGCTCGTTCTATTACGTTATCGCTTCTAGTAACAAGGAATTACAAACATGAGTTGATATGAGGAAGTTTTCAGTGAAAAGATTACGATAGTTACGATAGTTAACTTTATGCTCTCAGACAAGGGATAATTCTTTATGATGGAGGGATTTGCAGTTAACATGTAGCATTCAATCACGTGTTGGTTAATATGCAAAAATTCTGTTTAAAAAATATCTCTGCTTTGCAGTGGGTTGCATCACACAATCACATCAGTGATGACTTCCCTTTAACTGGATGCCTCATTAGGATCTATTCCTTGTATATGGAATAATGAGTTCTACCTAAATAACCATGAATGCTGCATGTGAGTGTTTTGAAGTTGCTTACAGACATCCTGAATTGCAGATGTGAAGATCATCAAAGTTTATTATAAAGCACAGCTTATTACCATAAAGCCACCATCAGACTCCTCTAAAAAGTTTCAATCCTTTTTGTAATGTATCAGTATTTTTTTCAATCCATTAGAGATTAGAAATAAGATGGAATGAAAATTATGAAACAAAACAAAGCATCATTTCTAACCGTTACAAAACCAACAGAAATCAAAAGACATCTGTAACCGTTATGTTTTATCTTTGTGAATCTGTGAAAAAATACAAGTTTAAAGTTTGAATTCTAGCCACCAGCTATTTTTATTTATTATTAGCATAAGGTCAGAGGTCGTGTATGTCCTCAACCCGAAGGATGGACTGAAGCCAGCTTTATTTCTTTCTCTCTCGTCTTTGCGAAATCTACAAGGGTGTGATTTATGGATCCTTCCTGGAGGTCACAGGGTAGATGTTGGCACAGCTGAACAATTCTTATGTAAATGTATCGCTGACTCTACTGTGAGCTAGCTGTGTCAAACGCCAGAGGTTAAAAAGGTCAGTGCTACGAGCACTTAGAGAGTTTGTGCTAGCGTTAGTTTCAGAAACTACCTTGGGGACTGGATGAATTGGAGAGAATGGGCTGCAATAAGCAGTGTTGGCTGATTGGGTTTAGTGCGAATGACGAAATGCTCACCAGAATAATTGCTGTGATGATCTGCGGAGGTGGGAACAGGACCCTAGCCAGAACCGTGCGGGTTTGCAAAGGATGATGGGACATCAACTAATTTGAAGAGGCACTGAACATTAACTCTCTCTCTCTATCTCTCTCTCTCTCTCTCTCTCTCTCTTTCTCTTTTACAGTACATTATTCCCTGTTTTGGCTGACTTCTAAGTCCCTGCACTCATGGCCTGTGATCTCCCTATGTGGTGGACTTGGCAGGCACCTTCCTTTCTATACCTCTTTTTCGCCCCTCACACACTCCATCTCCCTCTCTCACTTTCTCTTTCATCTGCTGACTTGGCAGTGTATATTTAGCACTTGGCCCCCACAGCCGGCCCCCCACCCACCCTCAAAGGGTGCTATATATTTTGCAAGCATCACTTTTTAATTTTAAAACCTCTCTCAATATATTTATTTAGGTATATATAGGTGTGTGTGTGTGTGTGTGTGTGTGTGTGTGTGTGTGTGCAGGTTGTTCAGAGGCACACGCTGTAAGCATAACACATTCGCACTAAACACAGTCATCAGCACATGCAAACACACACAAATGCCCACCCACTTCCTGGCATCTATTCAAATTCAAAATCGCTGGATTTATTTTTCGGAGAAAGTCTAGAGCTCTGAGAACTGGTTTAAATGCTATACAACAAATAAAACTATATTAAACATCTCTAGACAGATTACGTAAGGCATAAAACACTTCACATCAATGTTGTTTATTTTCCAGTAACAGCATTTCCCAAGATGTTTATTCCACGTCTTCCACAACACATTGCCAAAATGACATGTTGTAATATGTACATCAGACTTTTTAATCCATCTGTTTATACATTTAATGTTATGGAACATCTGTGAGATGTTTTTCCTTTTATCACGTACACTTTAGCAACAGTTTCCTCATCAGTTTCTCTTGTGTTTTCTCATAAAGTGAGTAAAAGTAAAAATGTTAATCAAGCTAGTTCATTGCTAAGTAGCTCGAAGATTCTCTTATGGTGGAAAACGTAATGGAAAAATTTGATCTTCTTTAGCACGTGTAAGTTGTTACTATAGAAACAATGCATGTTGGATGGGTTAGAGCAACATAACCTCTTCAACACCGTGCAGAAACAGTGCTGTGCTTCATTTTTTAACTTGTAACACTGCAATCATTTATTTGTAGGGATTCAATCTACCTCATGTTCAGAAATTTTTACATTAAAAAAAATCAATTAAAATTTGTTCATTTGGTATTTAACAACTGTATTTCTCAGAGGTCAAAAAGTGGAATTTACTCCTGTTTTGTTGTCCATGTTCAACATTGAATGTCTTAATGGCTTGTTTAATAAGATTTCAGGATTTGTAGTTTTTTTTATACATACATACATCAGTTTTTACCTAGCCTACTAGGGGCAATATGTTCACAGAAAAGTTCCAAAAAAAAAAAAAAATCATATCAAACCCATTTGTGTTCTATTGTTTATAATCATCAAAATTCGAAGGTGTTATTTTCAAGCACTAAAATCCGGTGTAAGGTTATTCCACACAGGCAAAAACACACGTCCCCGACTCATTTTATATCAGACTCATTGTGATAAAACAATTCATTTGATCATACTGATGTTCGAAAAGTCCTAATCCATTCTGCCGGTGAACTGGTAAAAAGGGCTGAAGCTCATTTGTCCCTGCTAAATGATCATCTAGCATTTTAAGGCCCTGAGGAGGCAGGACACCGAGTTAATCCAAAAATGACAAGCCTGGAAAACCGCAGTCTAATAACCTGCCGGAGGGCCCAAAATTCCCACTGCCTCTCTGATTATCTACAGCTATCCCTTCACTCAAGATGGCCATTTTTGTCTGTTTTCATTGGAGCCATTTTAGGGAGGATACACAGCGTGGAATCTTAGGAATCCACCTCTGCTTTGTCATTATTTAAATATTAGCTTTTCACTTTGCAGCCGAGCGGGGGTTGTAGATTCCTGGGCTATTACACACCAGACTACACAACATCTTCACAATTCATCTTCTTCCTAAATAATCAGACAGAGTTAAAGCACGGAACGGTCCAGTGAGCTTAGCAAACATGGACTGTACTCACGAGTACTGATGACCTCATGAGCTCAAGCCAAAAAAGGTGAAGGTTTCTGTTAGCAGCGGTGTATCTGTGAACAAGTAAAAGGTCATGGGAAGTTTTACCAGTAAATGTTAAAATGGCAAAGGAATTCTAGCATCTTTTTTTACTGGAATAGTGTACAGACCATCTGTAGCAAGTACAGTAGTAAACAATCTTATAGTCTCTGGCAGGAACCACAAACCACTGATGATCCTCTCTTTTGATTTTCACCGTTAATTATATGTAACAATTACTAACCTGAACAAAGATGTTATTTTATTATCAAAGATGACTTTTTATTAGTCGTGTTAACAATTAGTCTGCAAAATAGTCCAGATCCCAAGTCTGTATATGGTTCAGTAACAACAGCCAGGTTTCTCTCACTCACTCATTTTCTACCGCTTATCCAAACTACCTCGGGTCACGGGGAGCCTGTGCCTATCTCAGGCGTCATCGGGCATCAAGGCAGAATACATCCTGGACGGAGTGCCAACCCATCGCAGGGCACACACACACTCTCATTCACTCACGCAATCACACACTACGGACAATTTTTCCAGAGATGCCAATCAACCTACCATGCATGTCTTTGGACCGGGGGAGGAAACCGGAGTACCCAGAGGAAACCCCCGAGGCACGGGGAGAACATGCAAACTCCACACACACAAGGCGGAGGCAGGAATCGAACCCCCAACCCTGGAGGTGTGAGGCAAACGTGCTAATCACTAAGCCACCATGCCCCCCCAGCCTAGGTTTCTAATTGTAAATATTAAAAATCTTACTCTAGCATGGTGAAAGGAAAACACACATGCATATTCTTTTATATATAAAAAAATATTTTGTACCCACTTGCTAGGTTGAGAATGCTAGGTAAAATCCACGATTTTGCATTTTCTCCACAAAATGCACACGACTGGTAAGCCGTGTCTGTCTCGGTTTTGAGTGTCAAAGCTCAAAAGCTTAGTCTGAAAGTGGCTCTGAGAAAATCTTGTCTTGGTGACTTTTAATGACTGAAGGACAACGATGATAAAACTTCTGTGAAATCTTTCATTATGATTGCTGGATTTTAAACATTTTCTTTTTTGGGTTAGTTAAAAGATCACTTTCCACCTTACGCATTGTGAGTAGTATAATGTTAAGGATGCAGACTATACATTACTAAATACACTGAGGTTTTCATGTTGTTTTCAGACTTGGCATGTTCCATACATTGCTCCCTGTTGACTGGACTCTGATTTTGCTCCTTACAGAAGGTCAACTTGTATTAGTGGCTTAGGTTCAGCAATTTGGGAGATGTATGTGTTTATAGCTTATAACTCTGAATTACAATAATCATGCGCCTCAGACTTGTACAGACTTGAGTCTGTATAATTACTGGTTGGGAACAAGACACTTTCTGAACACTATGATGAGACAATGAGTGACATTGTGTTATAAACAAACACAGCTGGTACAATGGCAGCGGATAGCGTTAAAGCTAGTGAGAAGTGTATGTCATGATGTAACTCTTTGTGCAGTGAGCGTCCCCTCTCATTACTAGTACTGACTTAATACTGATGTGCTTTATCTTTTTATCCCTTAAGAGTATATATCATTACAATGTTTTTGCACAGAATGGGCAAGGCTAATGTGGTGTTAACTGAATGGGCGGGGCTAATGTGGTGTAAACTGAATGGGCGGGCTAATATCATGTTAACTAAATAGGCAGGGCTAATGTGGTGTAAACTGAATGGGCGGGGCTAATGTGGTGAAAACTGAATGGGCGTGGCTAATGTGGTGTAAACTGAATGGGCGTGGCTAATGTGGTGTAAACTGAATGGGTGGGGCTAATTTGGTGTGTACTGAATGGGTTGGGCTAATTTGGTGTACACTGAATGGGTGGGGATAATTTGGTGTAAACTGAATGGGCAGGGCTAATGTGGTGTAAACTGAATGGGCAGGGCTAATGTGGTGTAAACTGAATGGGCGGGGCTAATGTGGTGTAAACTGAATGGGCAGGGCTAATGTGGTGTAAACTGAAGGGTGGGGCTAATGTGGTGTAATCTGAATGGGCGAGGCTAATGTGGTGTAAAAGGAATGGGGGGCTAATGTGGTGTAAACGGAATGGGGGGCTAATGTGGTGTAAACTGAGTGGGCGGGGCTAATGTGGTGTAAACTGAACGGGCAGAGCTAATAGGGTGTAAAGTGAATGGGCGGGACTAATGTGGTGTAAACTGAAGGGTGGGGCTAATGTGGTGTAATCTGAATGGGCGAGGCTAATGTGGTATAAAAGGAATGTGGGGCTAATGTGGTGTAAACGGAATGGGGGGCTAATGTGGTGTAAACTGAGTGGGCGGGACTAATGTGGTGTAAACTGTACGGGCGGAGCTAATGTGGTGTAAATGGAATGGGGGCGCTAATGTGGTGTAAACTGAATGGGCGGGGCTAATGTGGTGTAAACGGAATGGGCGGGGCTAATGTGGTGTAAAGTGAATGGGCGGGGCTAATGTTATGTAAACAGAATAGGCAGGGTTAATGTATTATGAACTGAAATTCAGGTTTCTGTGATGGGGACGCTGAGACATTCTGTAATGATTTATGAGTCTAAAGATATGAAAAGCTCTGAGGTGAATCTCCAGGTGTTTAGTAATTACAGCTAGCTAAGGAACAATGCTAAAAGAATTACCCAGATGACTCCATGCAACATTTCCTACATTAGTGGGATATAAATAGGTAATAAATAGGTGTCACAGATCAGTTTAAAGTGTGGAACTGGAATTAGGCTCATTGTGACTGACTGTCTATGTGACTCTTCTTTCTTGTGGTACAAAGTGTACCAATACAATGGTTTACCATATTAGAGAGTCTTGTGGAGAGATTACTGCTTTCTTTAAAAGCTAATGCAGAAAGCGGCATGGTATGAGCCTTGTAAAAATAAACTCTGTAGCTAAGACAAAGCATCCTCATTTGTAGCAGGGATTCCATGCATTTCTATCGCGCTAGTTTTATGATATCATGATATTCTCCTTCTTTTTGAACAATGACCAGTCTGGAAAGAATTGTTTCCCTTTCCCAGGATGAGTCTCTCTCTCTCTCTCTCTCTCTCTCTCTCTCTCTCTCACACACACACACACACACACACACACACACACACACACACACACACACACACACACACACTCCTGCTCTTCCCAGGCCTCTATGTTGAGTCTGCAAGTCTTTTTTTATGTGGTGGAGGTGCAGAATGTAAATATTGTGACGGTTGGCTGTCAGGCTGCTGTGCCGGACCCTTGGCACGGCATGGGGTTGAGTTATGCGGGAAGTCACAAGCATTTGACGGGGTCAGGCTGATAATTGCGGTTTACATTCCAAGCATCTTAGCACTATTCTCCTGGATGCACCAAATATAAACACTCTTAACACATAAGGCCTTAACGACAACCACAACATGGCTAAGCAATCCGGATAGTTCTCAGATACAGGTCTGTAATTAACATAGCCAAAGATGATTAGGGGATTAATCCCTCTTTGAAGTGATGTTTCTCTCAACCATGGTGAGTTTTAAAAAGTGATAATTAACAAAATGTCTAACACTCCACGGTGTGTAAACACACATCCAAGGAAAGCAGAGGTGCCATGATTTAGTGACAAGGAGGAGTTGTGAATGAGACTGAATTGTCCAATCACAAGCCTGCAAGTGAAAAGAGATGAAGGAGGGGGAAAGTGGGCATTATTGAGAATCTAAGCATGTGCTGCAAAGATGGAAGATGACAACAGAAACTCACAAATTTCCCCCCTTTTCTCACAAGGCCTACAGGATTAATTCTTACAGCAAGGTCTTCTGGTTTTCCTTATAGATCAAGCGGTAATGTATACTGTCATTTGGTGCCCGGGCTCAGGAAATTGATAGTACGTATGAGACGATGCTGCATACAGTGTCATCTATCTAGCACTGGAGCAGTAATCTGAGGGAAAGAGGAAGAGAGAAATAGACAGAGGGAGGGATAAAGGGAGAGGGAGGAGGGAGGGGGCCAAGAAACAGATGAATGTGAGCTGTATTTTTAGACTTTCATTCACAAAACGCTCAGGGTATTTTTAGCTTTTCATTCAGAAAATAAATGGAGGATTGCAGCAGCCTAGTCAGCCTGCAGGGACCTGGCAAGAATGAAACTCACTGGAACTAACAAGGCATAAATTGAATGCGCAACTGCTTCACCATTTTCTCTGTTTTCTTTCCCATCACCTTCTAAAATAATTCACTGCTACAGCACTCATTAACAACATGTTAAAACATGCTGGAAATATCAGTGGTGAGAGAATTTTTCCTTGACAGTGAGATTATTATATCTTATTCTCTAATGTTGTTCCTATGTGTTTCAGCACATAGGAACAACACATCATTACACATATTTCAGTATAGAGCAAAAGTCTACTTGAGTATTTATGAATGGATGAAATTAACTAGTAATTAATACCCTCTTAATATTACTAATCCAAATTGACTATTCATTTCCTAAAAACATCTCTTGTAATTCTTGTAAAATGTAATTATTTGTACAGAAACAATATTTTATCATATCAACCATCGCAGAACAGATTGCCACAGAAATAAATAAAATAAATTATGAATGATTAATGCAAAAATACAAAGCAAACAAGCTTTGGAAAAAAAAAAAAAAAAGCAAGCAAATTTATTAGTTAAACAAACAAGCAAACAAACAAATAAATAAATAAATAGGGACAGCCTTCATAAACATGCTGTTGCTGAACAATAATCAACTTGCTTTATTCCTTGCATAACTACAGAGTTATGGTGTGTTGAAGCAGAATTCTACATTAATCCACATCATAATGAATGCAGCAGCTTGTCTTTAATCTAAAGTCACTGACTTACAGAGTACATCCTGTTCCTCAGTATAAAATACATCAAGCCAAACACCAATCTCTGTAAATCTGACATAGCATTCACGAACCTTAAATCCAGCTGTTTATGGAATAGTTGCTTAAATGAATCATATTCCCATCCTGGATTATCAGCATCACTGCGATTACATAAATTTGCTTAATGCTGGTTATGGAACTACGGATGTTCATAAGTCCATGTTCCAAAAATAGAGTATTTAATATACTCTGTGCTAGTCATGCTTTTGTAGATGGTGGCTAGAGATTATCCATTACAACACAGAAGACAAAAAGCAAGAATATTAAACAGACTAAGCATAGTAACATAAAAGTCTTATAGTTTTGTGCTGCACATGCAAAGGTCTATCAGTTTATCAAGCACACAGTATATCAGGTTTTATCTGTTCTCACACCTCCACCATCTTCTGCTTTAATTTTCAAAACAATATGTTAAGATCTTTGTGTTCAAGCCAAATCTACTGTATAGGAGAAGGCATTCTCTGAGCTGCTGAGTCTCCATTCGTATTGCTTTTGATATGTTTCTCGTGAGTTTTTAAAGCCTGGCCCTACTGAGAAAGCCGTCGAACGGTTTGTAACTCGTGCCTGGCTTGATATTCTTCTGTGTGTCGGAGGAGGAGCGCTGAGCTGAAGCACAACATCTTGTTTCTGTCTCTCTGTGGCTAATTTGAGAGCACACGACCACATGAGTGTGGCTCGTTTGACGTCAAATCGTCTTGTTTTAGCACTGGACACGTGACGGCTTCTTTTACTGATTTTATGCACCATGAACGCAAAGATCTTTAAGAGAAAAGATCTTTATTGCTCAAATCAGAGGATTAAACAGCTTTCTTCCAGATTGTCATGAAGAAGCTGCTTCTGAGAAGAAAGAATTCTGGTGGTGATTGTTAGGGGGCCAAGCAATTTTTTATTTTTTTTTTCGCCATATTTGTTTGCTCAAGCTTATATATAGATTTTTACATCAAGATTTTTACATATATATATATATATATATATATATATAGATTTTCACATAGTGATAAAATCATATGGATGGAAATCATATGTATGTCATTAAGGGCCCAAGCACCAATGTTTGTCAAACTGTTCATCAGATATTTCCATCTTATTTTAATAATAATAATAATAATAAATATCATCATGTAACAGAGTGATAGGAGTCAAACACAACCCGTGCTGACAATATACTGCCCCTTTCTGAACTGAACCAGC
Organism: Tachysurus vachellii; assembly: GCF_030014155.1. NCBI lineage: Eukaryota > Metazoa > Chordata > Actinopteri > Siluriformes > Bagridae > Tachysurus > Tachysurus vachellii. Next base: position 12,032,746 of record NC_083482.1, on the reverse strand, counting down.
TTAGATATATGTTATTTTGTCTTGATATTAACTTTACAAAGATATATACACATATATATATATATATACACACACACACATATACGGTCAATGACAAAAGTCTTGTCGCTTATCTATTTTGTAGAAACACCTGCTATTAACATGATAATTAATCAAATGGTGTTAGAAATAGCTCATATGAAAAGCTAAAACCCTCCCAAATGATGTTTAATGCACTGAAATAAATTAGTTTCACTGAAAAAAGATTTATCATTTAATCAAGACAGAAAAGTCAAATTTTGGCAAGACAAAAGTTTTACTGTACAAATTTACAACAACAACAAATTTACTGCAAATACAAAAATATGTCAGCAAATTAAGTAGTAATGCTGTGAGATCCAAATTTAATAGTTTGTATGACTTCCATGAGCTTGAAGGACTGCATCCATGCGGTTTGGCAAGGATTTATACAATTTATTGATGAAGTCATCAGGAATAGCAAAGAAAGCAGTCTTGCATGCCTCCCAGAGTTCATCAATATTCTTTGGTTTCGTCTTCCATGCTTCCTCTTTCATTTACCCCACATATCGTCGCTGTCGGGTGGAAACCTCGTATGTCCAAATTTGGTCAATTTCATATTTTTTCACATATCGATGCTATTGGTCAGTCCCCACGTGGGTCTGTTATTTTTACAAGTTATTAACCAATCTAAAGTCTTGAAAATAGCTTGAGCGCAAATCTCAAAACTCCATTGGACACTTCAACTGTCCACCTCTTCCTCACTCCGCGGGAGAGCTTCGCGTCATATTTCTCCTTAATAAGAGTCGCAACGAATCAACACGTCTTCTGAGGTAAATGTCTTCAAAACACTGGGCTCAAAGAAAAAAAAATCTTGACCCCCGCTAGTTCTGGTGCTCGTCTGAGGACAGGAATTTAGCGCAAGACAATCCACTGCAACGCGGACTAAACCCTGTGCACTGCAGATAAGGTACGGCGTTTTTTTTAATTTCCTGAAAAATAACGGTTTTGGAGATACGAGGATTCCGTCTGACAGCGACGATATACAGTCCCTGACAAAAGTCTTGTCGCTTATCTATTTTGTAGAAACACCTGCTATTAACCTGACTTTTAATTAATCAATTGGTGTTAGAAATAGCTCATATGAAAAGCTAAAACCCTCCCAAATGATGTTTAATGCACTGAAATAAATTAGTTTCACTGGAAAAAGATTTATAATTTAATCAAGACAGGAAGGTCAAATTTTTGGCAAGGCAAAAGTTTTGTCACCTATACAGAAATTGAACAAATTTACTGCAAATACAAAAATATGTCAGCAAATTAAGTAGTAATGCTGTGAGATCCAAATTTAATATTTTGTATGACTTCCATGAGCTTGAAGGACTGCATCCATGCGGTTTGGCAAGGATTTATACAATTTAATGATGAAGTCATCAGGAATAGCAAAGAAAGCAGTCTTGCATGCCTCCCAGAGTTCATCAATATTCTTTGGTTTCGTCTTCCATGCTTCCTCTTTCATTTACCCCACATATGCTCAATGATGTTCATGTCTGGTGACTGGGCTGGCCAATCCTGGAGCGTCTTGATCTTCTTCGCCTTGAGGAACTTTGATGTGGAGATGGAAGTATGCGATGGAGCACAATTCTGCTGCAGAATTTAACCTCTTATGGTTGGGAATATAAGAAGTAGCTAAGATTTCTTGGTATTTTAGACTATTGATGTTGCCTTCCACCCTGCAGGTCTCTCGCACACCCCATACTGGATGTAACCCCAGACCATGATTTTTACGCCACCAAACTTCACTGTTTTCTGGGTGAATCTCGGATCCATGCGGGCTCCAGTATGTCTCCTGCAATATTTGCGGTGACTGTGGTGTAATTCAACAGAAGATTGATCTGAAAAATCCACCTTCTGCCACTTTTCCAGCGTCCATCCTTTTAGCAGGCTGTGGGCCTTGGCAAATGCCACACGGTTTTTCACTTGTCTTTTGTTTAGTGCTGGCTTCTGGGCACTGATTCGACCATGGAGGCCATTTCGAGACAGAATCTGACAAACTGTTCTGGTTGACACAGGGACTTCAGGTGACCAGGTCTCGTGGAGCTCTGCTGCAGTGGAAAATGGCCTGGCCTTGGATTTTTGAGCCAACAAACGGTCCTCTCGAGCAGTTGTCTTGCGAGGTCTGCCTGACCTGGGCTTGTCCAAAACGTCTCCAGTCTCTTCAAATCTTTTTTTAATCCTCTGTACTTGATGCTGAGACACATTGAAGGTGTCTGCCACATCAGCAGTGGATCTGGTCTTCAGCCTCTTGATAATCAAAACTTTAGTCTCAGGGTGAATCTTAGGCATGTTTGCAGAGGTCTAGTTGCAGTTAATGTGAAGTTGTTGCAAAGACGCAGTTGTTCTGTCTTTGCAAAAATTGACTCAATGGACTTTACCAAGCTGTGAATATTAGAATACTTTTTGAGAATTTCGTTTTGCACTGAAACATTATTACAAAAGCTGTTGGGATTAAAATGAGCCATTTCTTGTAAAAAAATCTTGATTAGAAATATATTTCAGCGGCACTTCAGGTCAATTTGTACACAAGCAACAAGACTTTTGTCAGGGACTGTATATATATATATATATATATATATATATATATATATATATATATATATATATATATATATATATATTCAAAGGGAACCTGTGATCCTTGGAACACTGGGCAGGAACTGGGAATACTGAGCTGGGAATACTGAGCTGGGAATACTGAGCTGGGAATACTGAGCTGGGAATACATTAATTCTTTCTTTGTTTCACCCCACACACTTGTTTAGAAATGTTTTTTATTTTATTTATTTGAATTACATTTGGGGGCACGGTGGCTTAGTGGTTAGCACGTTCCGCCTTGTGTGTGTGGAGTTTGCATGTTCTCCCCGTGCCTCGGGGGTTTCCTCCAGGTACTCCGGTTTCCTTCCCCAGTCCAAAGACATGCATGGTAGGTTGATTGGCATCTCTGGAAAATTGTCCGTAGTGTGTGAGTGCGTGAGTGAATGAGAGTGTGTGTGTGTGCCCTGCGATGGGTTGGCACTCCGTCCAGGGTGTATCCTGCCTTGATGCCCAATGACGCCTGAGATAGGCACAGGATCCCCGTGACCCGAGGTAGTTCGGATAAGCGGTAGAAAATGAATGAATGAATGAATGAATTACATTTTTCTTTCTTGATACAAAAATAGCAGAATTTATTTGGAGCATTCATTTGGGAATCAACAAATAGCTGTAAAATTGATAAATGTTGCCAAGCACAAATGACCAGTTTTTTTTTTTTCTTTGTTTAATTTTTCAGATATCTTATGGAATTTCTTTCTATGAAGTAAAACATTAATAAAGATTTTTCAGATAATATTTCGATTGCAATTTTCAAACGAATATCCTTGACACATTTTTATTTTCTCTATATGGTTCTGGCTACGGTAATTACAATCGATCCTAAAACTCTGTGATAATGATACGGTTTATTATGGAGAAGATCTTTCTGTGTGCTCTACACTTTATACGGCTGCTTATACAGTATGTTACTATTTCGATATGTAATAAGATATTAAACATGTCGATAAAGCGTTCTCCATTCTTAAAAGGATTGTAACTAAAGTTTCTCGCTGCCCAGAGTCATTATATTCCTCTCAGCTTTGATGCTATTTCACTGAATAGTGTGAACTCTTGTTTAATGCACCAGCTTTGCCCAAGGGCTAACAGATGCAACTGATAATTCTGTTAGATGTGGTATTTACATTTTAACAAGTTTCATTCTTTAAATAGATACAGTGCAGGGTATTAAAAGACTGTTAAGGCACTCAGGTATATACTTTTTATGTTGCAGGAGTTAGAGTATCACAGTAACAGTGACTTAAAGAAGCCACAGCAGCCGGTTTTCCAGACAACATTTACAAACAATTCATTTTCATTCAGTCTATGATCGTTAACAGTGTCCCACTCTGAACCTTAAGCATTTGTAATGTTTCCTCTGAGTTGCCTTATTATTAGCTTAATTAAAAATAATAATGTTACGGTAATTAGAAGCAGCGTTTAGCAGGATTCCTGGTTTGACCCTGAGCTCTGGTAACTGTCAGTACAGACACTTTCACACGTTCTCCACATGTCTTTATGGGCTTCCTCTGGGATTCCGGAGGTGGATTGGCTGTGATATTTGCCCCTAGGTGGGAATTTGTGTATGAAGGTGCCTTATGAGGGCCTAGTCATCCCATCCATCCCAGTTTATGAATCATAGGCTTTGTGTGTACTACGTTGTCACTACAGATAAATAAAAGTTTTATCATTTAGTAATTGGTTATTGTGAGCGATTTGTTACGTAGAATGTCTTTGGTTTTGCTCATTTTACCGTGACTCTAATCAGCAAAAGTGAAGGAACAAACTAGCAGAAACATATACTTTACCTCTTCACCTCACTTAACACTTCACCTCTTCATATGAATCCTTTGATGTTAATCTTTGAGTAGTCATTCACTATGATTGCCCTCTTTAAATATTTTGACACAGCCCTCGGGTGCGAATGCTAACTCCACCAACTCTATCAGTGAAGGTGTACGATGTAATTATAAATCATAGTTTGTAGCCTTTATACTGCTTTATTTATCTTGCATTTTATTATTTCTCTCTCTCTCTCTCTCTCTCTCTCTCTCTCTCTCTCTCTCTCTCTCTCTTTCTCTCTCGCTCTCTCTCTGTCTGTCTCTCTCTCTACTCTCAATTCCTTCTTGTTTATGAAAAATATCCTATCACTCAATCATATTTACCTATGCACATGCCCCATATATCAGTTGTCGCCGTGTTTTTGTAAACGTCGTAGAATCATGGTGAAACATATTTTGGTGAAAAAGGTTTTTATGAGAATAAAAAATGATTCGAAGTAGAAAGCCGATTTCCTGATGCCAGTGAGGAGCATTTTATAAATGACGATGAGTCATAGTCTGATTCAAGGGCTCAAGGGATCTCTATGGTCCAAAGGTAAAGTTGAAATAAATTAATCATTTTCTCCCTCTCCTTCATTGTCTCGGTTATTTCACTGCCTCATTAAATATGTATTTGCCGAAAAAAGAAAATTAATAAAATTGTTCACCAGATTTCAGTTAATTAGCATCCAGAACAGGAGGGCGCATTTACCTTCCGTTGTTGGCATCTTTTTACCAGAAGGTATGAAATGTCAGCAATCAATTCAAATTCCTGCATCTGCAAAGCTCACAATGTTTATCTCATAAAAATCAATATGAGATCTTTATTTAGAAGTGTTGTATGATTGTCTGGCTGCATTTCTGGCTCCATATACACCATAATCCTACTCCTGATTCCACTAGCTGGAGATACTTGGTGTTTTGTGTCAGAACATGATGCTGTCTTGTTAAGAGCTGAGTTAAGAGTGTGTAGTGAGGAGCCGTGTCTCAGTTATACACGATTCTCTCTTTAGACAAAAGCTTATTTTTTTATGTTTGATGTCACTCCTCGAGTGAGTATTAAGTCCTGCACCACTTCAAAATCACTTTAAATTTGTTATGTGGGCTGTAAACAAGGAAATCGTGGCCTAATGGTTAGAGAGTCTGACTCCTAACCCTAAGGTTGTGGGTTCTCGGGCCGGCCACAACTGAGGTGCCCTTGAGCAAGGCACCGAACCCCTCAACTGCTCCCTGGGCTGCTCCACTGCTCTGGGTGTGTGTTCACGGTGTGTGTGTGTTCACTGCTGTGTGTGTGCACTTTGGATGGGTTAAACGCAGAGAACAAATTCTGAGTATGGGTCACCGTACTTAGCCGTATGTCACGTCATTTTCACTTTCAACAGAACAACAAACAAATGAAAAACAACAGAATGCAATTCGATGGCAATATTCAACACTTAAATATGACCATGTAACTACACTTACTTAACGTGAGCTCCTGCAGATGAGTGCTCGGTCAGCTTACCTTTCACACCATGGGAACTGTTTGGGAATTGTTGATTGTTTTCTTTTTCTTTTCTTTTTTTTTTTTTTAGCAAACTTTTTTTTTTTTTTTTTTAAAAAGAAATAATAATTTTTTTTCAATTCAAAACCTTAAACAGTAATCTAAATTGTAAATGTGGGATAATAAGCACGGAGATCACTTTGTTCAGTTAAACTTGCACGATTATTAAAACAGGATTATTTATCCACATTATTCAAACAGAGTAGAGGTTTACTTCAATGCTTGTTACCTTTTCATACACATATCAATGTATTACCTTTATGTATTTGTTTGTTTATTTATTTGTTGGTTTGTGTTTATTTATTTATTTATCTATCTATTTATTTATTTATTTATTTATCTATCTATCTATCTATCTATCTATTTATTTATTTATTTATTTATTTATTTATTTATGGTTTGTGTTTATTTATTTATTTATCTATTTATCTATTTATTTATTTATTTATTTATTTATTTATTTTCTTGTTTGTATTTCTTTCTTTCTTTCTTTCTTTCTTTCTTTCTTTCTTTCTTTCTTTCTTTCTTTCTTTTACAATTGTCTCTTGCTTTTATGTTACATTCTATGACACCCTTTATTTTTTTTTTTTTCCAGGTTTCTTTTTAAAATGCGACTGAAAAATCATCTTAGAGGCTACTACTCAAGAAACATCTGGCAACCTTGGAGGTGTGAACTCCATATAGGTAATCTGCATAATATGAATAGTGCACCCAGACAACTGCATGGCTCACATCAGATTATGCAATAAGAACCTTCCTGCATAAATACTGGAATATCTTTTTGACTTTAGACAAAAAGTCACAGAATCTGAATACAACCCTTAATGCATCATGATATGTTTTATCTGCGTTTACAATCATTCGTTCATTATTTGAACTTGCCACACTGACAGACCCTCGTGCACTATTCCAGCAGATACCGTGTGATATCGTACACAGACGTATTACCCAGTCTGCCCTGATCTCCCCTTCAATCAATTTTTGCACATGCACTCAAAATCAATCCTGCTAAAAAAACAAACATATGGTCTTTCTCACATATGCAGACATGTAGTCACATAGTATTAGGTACGTTTCCGCACCTGTCACACATATAAGCTTGCCCTCGGGGATCAGACAGGGATGTTCATGTATTCAATTTCACCTGCAACCTCCACCCATATGAACAAAACACATCTGCCGTCTCAATTTCTTTGTAGCCTGGGACAGCCACAGTGGGTCTGTCATGACCCTTTTAAGTTCATAAAGAGTCAAACACATTCATCAACATATCCTTTTAATTACTGCCACAATGGCACGGGTGGGGTACATCAAACCTGTTGCGGCAGATGGAAAGGGGAACAAAGTGAGAACAAAACCTACATCCGTTAGTGAAAAATCCCACAGCTGTAATTTCACCACAATTGAAAGTTGACAGCAAGCGGTACAGCATATCAATGCACGTCCTGTCCTCCACACATCTGTTCCAAAGAAGCAGATAACAAAAGAAGGGCGATAAAGTAGCTACAGTATTCTGATGAACCCATATTTAAGCACTGTACATGGCTTTCATGTTTGATACATCCATGATAACCATCTCACCTCTCACCAGCGATAGACTGAGGTGGTCTATCAATCTTGTTGGGACATGACAGAGGTGTTGTGCTGGCCATAAATCTGGGAGCGCTTATCTACAGGCTGTGTATTAAACACAGCAATGTCTTACATATTTATAAGGCTCAGATCTATGCGATGATTGTTTACTATAGTATCAGCTTTGCTAAATGTGTGGCAATACAGTATTCAAGAGAATTAAGACTTTGGTATCGATTTTCTAGTTTTAAAAAATTCACATTAACCATCTAAATTATTGGCTTATTACTTAGTTTATAAATGAATCTAATTTGATTCAGTGGTTCGAATGAATTATTTAGCAAATAGACAAAATACAAATATTCTGCTTGTTTATTTGTTTTAAATAATATTTCAGGAAAGGATTTATCTTGAAGTGTTACTTATCAGTGTGTTTTAAGGTTGTTTTGTTCATTCATTCATTCATTCATTCATTCATTCATTCATTCATAATACTTTTTTATTTTCAATAACCATGGTGTGTATTGTGGTCAATCTGAAGCCATTACTTGGATCCTCATAAACACACATTCACACACTCATTCATACCAAGGGGCAATTTCCCAAGGTACTTGGAAATGGGTGAAAACTGTAGAACCTGGAAGCAAAGACACAAAGTAAGAAGGAAGCATTAAATGGTTACAGAGATTTTTTTTTTTTTATTGTATTTGAACATCACATATTGGTGTGTGTCGGTAATGTTCATTTGGACTTCATTTCAAGCTGGAAGAAAATATGCAAAGAAGATGATCAAAAAATTATAGACAAAAGAATCTCCTGTATTTCTCTTTTTTCTTTTTACTCTCTCACTCTCTCACTCATTTTCTACCGCTTATCTGAACTACCTGGGGTCACGGGGAGCCTGTGCCTATCTCAGGCGTCATCGGGCATCAAGGCAGGATACACCCTGGACGGAGTGCCAACCCATCGCAGGGCACACACACACACTCTCATTCACTCACACAATCACACACTAGGGACAATTTTTCCAGAGATGCCAATCAACCTACCATGCATGTCTTTGGACCGGGGGAGGAAACCGGAGTACCCGGAGGAAACCCCCGAGGCACGGGGAGAACATGCAAACTCCACACACACAAGGCGGAGGCGGGAATCGAACCCCCAACCCTGGAGGTGTGAGGCGAACATGCGAACCACTAAGCCACCGTGCCCCCTTTTTTCTTTTTAATTTCTCCCAAAATATAGCCTTGGCCAATTTACACCCCCAGCCTGCTCTTCCCATCATACAAAAACTACCAGTTGGCTTTCGTTCTTCCTCCAAGACATGAATCCATCCAATCATGTTTTTTCGACTGCTGCAGGGCAGCATAACACAAGAGTGCTATCCACTCTGATCTGTGTACATGAGCTAACACATGATCACAAAGGCTAGTGTTGGTGTGATTAATAGTGGAGAGATACTGTACCATGCCTCCCAAATATTTCCCTTGACCTTGGATAGGTATGATATCACTATTTCAACATTTAACCTCCAGATGATAAGGCAGAAGCTTTTCTGTTCACATAGTTCTCATTTGTTTTGATTTATTTCATTTTTTAAGGTCAGTGTTTTAACACTTTCCATGACTCTTATTATGCTACGATGACATAGATGACTGCATCGTTAACTAGTACAAGCACAGAGCTTTCTTTTCACAACAGCACTGACGTTCTGGTGGGTTAAATCTGATCTCATTACCAGCTTTAGTTTGGGCTACCTCTACATCCAGCATGCACAAATGTAAGCATAATGATGTTTTCTGTGCTTATTCGGCACCTATATGCTGAAAAACTACAGCAATGGCGAGACCGACGTTAAAAAGTCCTGCGATCAATATGAATTTCAGCACTTGTATCTTAAAGGTATCCATAAATATCTCCTAATCAGCCAATACGACCAGCTCTGAAGTCAAATATAAAGTTTCAGCGCAATCTCTAGCCTCTGCCTTTTTGCTGCTAATGTATTAAGCTAACATCATTATAAGGGGAAGACTATGCAGGCTCAAATCATCCCAGGTTCTTTAAGTGTTCATTTGATAATTAAGGGCTCTTAAGCTTTTAAAAGGTTTCTCTTTGGACTCCCTTTGGACTTTCTTACAGCAAAACACTCAGTTGTAGGGTTCCACAGACAATCGTTAAAGAGTTCCCCTAGTGCCCAAAAGACTCTTGTTTGGTTTGTAAAAATAGAGAGTTTGTAATCTGGGGTTTTTCTGAGATATTTGTAGACCATTGTGCAAAATGTTAAAGCATTTTGGAATGTAATTTAATTAGTATTCAAATTAGTATTTAGTACATAAAAAAGTCAGTAGTGCGATCATAAACTGTCACTAACTGTGGACATAATATGTAATACGGCGGTAACCTATTAATAAAAACAACAACTTTCTATTCATCAATCCCTCCATCCCTCCACCCATCCATCCATCCATCCATCCATCCTCTACACTGCTTATCTTACTGAGTCGCTGGGGCAAAAGGTAGAGTACACCCTGAGTACACCCTGGACAGGATAAACATAAACATTTATAAACTTTTTTCTTTTGGATGGCACATTGGGTTGTTCATAGTGGGGCTGCCTCACACAAACTTTACTGTACTTTTAGATGGTTGAGGTCTGTTGAGCGTGACCAGCTTATATTTTTAACTAGTGAGCCCTCATGCTCTGAGGATGGAAGTGAAGTCATGCTAAAAAAGACCACATCAGTCATGGGGTCATATCATTAAAACATATAAATGACATTCATATAAATAAATAAATAAATAAATAAATAAATAAATAAATAAGATAGATAGATAGATAGATAGATAGATAGATAGATAGATAGATAGATAGATAGCGAGAGAGACAGAGATCGATAGAGAGAGAGACAGATACTGTAGAGAGACATAGATAGATAGATAGATAGATAGATAGATAGATAGATAGATAGATAGATAGATAGATAGATAGATAGATAGATAGCAAGAGAGACAGAGATCGATAGAGAGAGAGACAGATACTGTAGAGAGACATAGATAGATAGATAGATAGATAGATAGATAGATAGATAGATAGATAGATAGATAGATAGATAGATAGATAGATAGATAGATGCTCCTAACAACATTTTAAAGCCACATTTCTAATGGCTGTAGTTGACAGTTGTTCTTCTTTTGTCCCATAGATGGACTTGACTGCACACAAACTGCGTGTTTTGTGTGCCACATGCAGCTCGTATGCTGGGACGATCTCTGCTCAGTGTACCTCTCTCATCCACCACTACACAATAAACTCACACGAAGGAGGAATTTTCCGAAACACTATAAATGTCTGCACAGTATGTAGGCTACACTATTAAAGCTGAGCTTCTCATGCAAGTTGCCATGTTAAGGTCCGAGGAATTCTCTTCTAATGAACTGTAATTAAGACTTGCGAGAACGAGTTGGTGGAAGTGAGAACCGATCAAAAGATCACAAGAATTTGAGATGAGAGGTAACACATGTCATGTTCTATACATTATTTCCATTCACAAAAAAAAAGAGAAAACACTGTGTGCTCTTTTTGTGAAGCACTGTGTATTATTATTATTATTATTATTGTTGTTGTTGTTGTTGTTGTTGTTGTTATTATTATTTATTTATTACACATGATAGGCAGGGATAACAGAGTTGTCCCTCTCAAGAAGCATTACACACACACAACACACACACACACACACACACACACACACACACACACACACACACACACGTACATCCAGCCACCCATTCACACCTCCCTCTCTCTGCCATTGCTACACCAAACCATAGACAATAACTCTTAATGTTGGCTACAGGAGAACAGTGTGGGGCCTCATTATCCCCTCACTGCTTTAAGGCTTTCCGCTCTTCTCGCTTCCGCCCACCTACCGCTGACCTATGACTCACAGCAGCCATCTTATTACATTAGCCCCTGTCACATAGTACTGAGAAGAAACCAACACTGCTTCCCCCTCAGCAGCCTGTCGCTGGACCGATGGCTGTCTGTGTGCTCGTGCCAACTCGTTTTAGCCTGCTGGAAATATGGATTTGGTTGTTTGTTTGTGTGTGTGTGTGTGTGTGTGTGTAATGCCTGATTTGAATAATCTATATGTGGTGTGTGTGTATGTGTGTGTGTCTGTAATGCTTGATTTGAGTAATCTATCAATCAATCAATCAATCTATCAATCTATCTATCTATCTATCTATCTATCTATCTATCTATCTATCTATCTATCTATCTATCTATCTATCTGAACTCAAATGGACAAAGGCTCCTCAGTTATCTTGGGCTGAAATAGCTGAAATAAAATTTCAATGAAAAAAAATATTTTCTACTGTCAGTGCTTACCTCTATCCCTCTTTAAAGCGATGTAAAATCCTAACATGAGGTGATAACTGATATCTAATAGGAGTCTGGTGTTCAGTATTCTATTACAGTAGTTTAGCACCTTTGGGCCATGAAAAAGATTTTGTTTATTTATATTATGCATCAACATTTAATCATGCGGACATCTTAATGAAGCCACGAGAGATTAAATGGAAGTCATTTTTTCTGCAGGATATAAGCTATTTTTTGTTTTTGTTTTATTTTACTATATCGAATTGATGAATCATTTAAATAATGCCAATGATTTATTGTTAATTCTCTGTATTCTCCTATAAAGACAACATCCCCATGTTTGGAAAGATCAGCTTACTGAGCACTCACCTGCTACACTTATAGTTAATTCATTTTAACTTTTAATTTGAGCCATAATACATTTGTTACTGGAGGCACATAACTCTTCAACTGTAGTTAAAGTAAGCCTGAAGGACAAAAGTCTGTATAATGAAAACAGATTGTAATCACATTGGAGTATAATGAACGCTGAGAAATAATTATTTTCATCAGATCTCAGGTCATCTTCCGGATGTCAAAAAACCAGAGGCGCAAAAGTCTAACGAACTTTCAGTCACTGGATCGGTTATTGATACAGACGAATCATTTACAATATTGAGGACACGTTTTAACAAGGTAAAAAAAATCACTTTCCACACTTACGTTCCACACGCATACCTTTCCTATTTCATTAACTAAACTTATCTAAGAATTAATCATTCAATATCTGAGTAATAAATTGTGTGCTTTAAGGTATTAAGGTAAGGTTTCATTCCATAGTAACAATCAGCCCCTAACCCGTGTGAATGTTCTTTATATAATGTTCAGTATTCAGCAACATTTTTGCAACATTATGCCCTGATTCGTCATGCAGTCACTAATCCTAATCTGTGGCTTAATTACATTCTAAATAATTCATCATCTGTGCCCTGGGCTCGACAGGAAGACTAATAGAGTGAAGAGTCTGCTTCTAAATTGGTGCCACCATTTCCTGAAGAGAGTAAAACCAGGAGCTACGTAATGCATGACACCATTCATAGGGAATTGTATTCATAGGCGACTCATTACTGAGTCTGTGATTCAGCTTCATCACTTTTGGGGCTGTATTCAATTGATTACAATCTCAGGAAGTGGAAGTATTATGTTTTTGTGGCTTCACAAAGTGTCTGTGGAAATGGAAAGCTGCTTTTCTCAGACTGTGCAAAGAGACACGAGTTTACAGGATAAAGAGTTTATAGCACACTTCTAATAAAAGGTAAAAGCAAAGCAATAGATTTAAAACTTCATGATATTTAAGAAAGAGCAAGAAAATGATGTATGTCAGTGCGAAGGAATAAGACACAATAGGTTGTGCTGTTTGAGGAAATTAATGAAAGATAATGAAGCAATGTGCCAACACTGTTTTTTCCATTTATTAAGAAGTTTCACATCATGCTTTTTATTTCTTGGTGCTTCATATTAGTTATTGTTATTTGTACATTATATCATCTATAGAGATTTTTCAATTACCAGCTTCTCTTTTTTCCTCTCTTGAATAAAATGCATTCTTGCATCAGAAAAATCAGAAAGATGGCTTTCCTAAATACTTTCCCTTGTTGGAAAATGTAAGATTGGAGAGTTTTACAGAACATTATCATTGATCATTATTGATCTGTATCAAGAAGTTAACAAGTCTAAATATCAGTTCAAAGCTTTCTGAACTCGGATGTTTATATTTGCCTGAAAAAGTCTTAGATTTATTTTTCCTACGTATATAAACTTTAAACCATTTTTTTTCTATCCCAATAACTAAGGGGGATGCAAACATTTGCACTTAAATGTATATGCACGCAATAGTTGTTGCATTTGTTATAAATTCTTTTCGTGCCCTTTCAAGTTATGTGGTCATTAAATAATAATAATAATAATGATAACTAGATTTGTAAAGTTCGTCGCAACAAACTTTGATGTTGGCTTTGACGAGGCAAGTATTCGCAAAGGCCGGTGCTTTTTGGAGGCGAGTGGACATAAGGGTCAGTGTTACTTTTGGAGGCAAGTGGACAGAAAGATATTGTGCCAAAACATTTGGAGGCAAGTGGAGACGAGCATGTGACATCATCCAAATACTCCTGTGAAAGTTCCCCTCATTGAGCTGAGTGTTTTGATATGTCACATGTTCATGTTGTAAAAAGTTTTTTGATTTTGCATATTTTGGGGGTGAGGCTGCGGCACAACCGAAACTTTGTTCAGAGTATCACCCTAAGAGCTGGATGAGTTTGGTGTAGATAGTTCGAAAGCTTGCCGAGTTATAAACCTCCAAAGTTTATAATGGGAGTCTATGGGGGAAAAAGGCCATTTGAGACCCGGTACTGGAAGTACCGGTACTCGAATCGCTTAGAAAAGTCATAGCAACAAACTTCAGACCAGCGTCTACAACATATCCGTATTTGGTTCATGTCGCTTGAAAGCCCTAGGCCGCATTAAATTTTATAAATTTTTGTCTAAGCTTAAATAGGAAAACAGAATGTTGGCTTCTACAAAGCCAACATAATAATAATAATAATAATAATAATAATAATAATAATAATAATAATAATAATAATAATAATAATAATAATAATAATAACAGCTAAGATTAACTCTAGGTATGAGGAATAATTTCCCCTCCACATTAAGGTTTAGGTATGAGCTAGAAAAGAGTGATGTCAGCCATCTCGCAATCGTCTGTGACCTTGGTGCTGCTGGAATTCATTTATGTCAGATTTAAGGAATGTTCCTACACAGATATAGAGGTCTGGCCCAGGCTAGGTTGTAGCCTCGTGCTAGCATAAACCACCACATTCTGAGCTGACAGGTGTTTGGTGCACAGCAGCGCCATGAGGAATTTTTGATTGAAACCGTTTGGAGGACGTGCCGGGAAGTGTGACTGGAAACTGTAATACGGGTCGGGGTTGACTTTATTTCTCGCCCGTGATGAGCTACTATTTCAAAACACAGCACACAGCATGTGTCAAGTGCTTATATAAAGCCGCAGGGCTTTGAAGCTACTATTTAGTGATTACATAAAATAAGTAGACTCATTTCCTGCATTGACAAGTGAGCTCAAGTATAGATATTAAATTCTTCACACATTTATTAGTGATTACAAATTTCTGGGTATCAATCATGGTGTTGATAAAAATATAGTTTTATTCAATCAGAAACTGTTTTCAAGAATCTTTTAAATAAAAATTTATAGTATAGTTATACTTATAGTAAGGTTTCCTACATTTCCCACAATGCCATTCAGTTCCAGTGGAGTATCTATCACTTTGCCTATGTATTCCTTTAGTTTATAAAACTCTCTTACCTCCACTTCTGTACGCTATAAGCTTTAACTTTCATGCTAATACCATTGTACTTACCATCTCATAGATTGCTAATTAGCCAAACCGAGTCATTGTTTCGTATATAGCTGCATTGCAGTCTTTAGCTTGCAGTCCAACATTTGATGTCTCCAGCACTTCAATATTAAATTTCCCATTAATATGACATTAAACATTGCTGGGAATTTTTGACATACAAAATAAAGTCTTGTTCATTTGTTTTAACAAGCAAACTTTCAAACCTGGCTGTATGAGACTGGTGAAATCTCTTTTCCCTTAAAAGCCATTATACTACACTTGCAGTGTCCCCTTGTGACATTAATGTGGCATAACACAAGAATATTAAAAAGACAGCACTATATAACAATTCACTCCCAGAAGATTTCAATCTAAACATAATGAACATGTTTCTCTGTGAGGTTAAGTGTTACCCAACCACTGAAGTGTGTATGAGAGTGATCTAGTCATTCTGAATGGGCTTGATTAAATGTCTCACATCTGTTTTCACTCTAAACATGCCGTTATACTGAAAACTGACAAATATCAACCTGCATAGAATCCCAGGGTTTGTTATTGTCATCTATCAACCCTTCAGGAAAATGGTTTCTCAACAAATCAGCAAATCAAAGGCAGAAAGTGAAAGCCTGTTTGCCATTACAAACATCCTGTCAGGCCTGATTAGAAATTATGTGCAGTACACAATGTGACTAAGACCCTTCACACATTGTTCACTGTGTATAGGTATGGATGGATGGCGAGGCATCAGAAAACTGCGCAGTGTGCCTTGTCTGACTCATCGCTCCCACATTACTGCAAACATAGCAAAAGCAAACTGTGCAGCGAACACAGCATTTGGTTTAGTCTGCTGTTTATTTTGCAATGCCCCATAGCCCTGCTGTTCCAGCCAATCAAAATCCAGGGATGTGTCAAGCGCCCAGTCTCGGCCGGGCCGTGGAGCACGATGATGACGATATCAGTGAGGAAGAGGAGCGGTTGTCTAGGTGATCAGAACTGAACAGAAGAGTCCACCGGTTGGCATGGCAACTTGAGAACAGCCAGAGGGAAGGTTCATTATAAGCAGCACGATGCTATGCCAAAACAATCAACCGACAAAGGTGTTTGAAATCGAATGGTTCTTTCTATCTAATAGGTCACCCTTATATGTCTGAGAGAAGAGAGAAAGAGAGTGAGAGACAAACAATGGGAGATTTTCAGATAGTTTCACTGTGGCACAAAAATCACTTTTAATCATGCTTGGAGCTTGCAGGCGCAAGCAGAACTTTTCAACTTTTTGTATCTTTTTCTTTTTTTTGAAATGCACTGAAACTCAAGATCCTTCCCCGAGCAACAAGTTTATATATTGAGTCATCAGTCTGCATTCATACACCGCGGTTCTTCATCGGCGGTCATATCAGTAATCAATACCCTCATGACTCAAGAGGGAAAGGGAGAAGTCGTAGCCTAATGGTTAGAGAGTTTGACTCCTAACCCTAAGGTTGTGGGTTCAAGTCTCGGGCCGGCAATACCACGACTGAGGTGCCCTTGAGCAAGGCACCGAACCCCACACTCTGTTTGATACAGCTGTCTAAAAGTAGTGATTTGTAATCACTCAAAAGATGATAAGATCTTGATTATTTCATACAGATTACGGCGAACTCGCTTTGTTACAGTGTCGAAGGAGGAACAGGGCACTAAGCATTAATAAATGAGTCATACTATTTTAACACCTAAATGACTACTATTAACTACTAATAAATATTGGGCAATTACTCGGTAAGTAATAATAAAGTAATGATTTAGCATAGAAGTTCATTATGATTTGGTTGTTTGTGTATTAAGCAATAATTACAGAGTTACTGAGTAATTACTCAGTAGCTATTAATCACAAAGTCACTATATTAATAAAGTTCAGCTGTTTATATTCCTTTGTTCCTGTTTAGTTCTTGTGGAGTTACTTATAGGAGTTCTGACACAGTCAGATGTCTAATACGACTAAATATATGTTAGTATATTCATCAAGGAAATGAAAGGCTGAAAGCTATATTTGTTATGCCACGTTTGAATGGTTGTAAAAGTTTGCAATGTAAAGTTCAAAGCTTGGACCAGACTGATCATTCAGTCCTTAAAAAAAAAAAATCAGGCAGAGTATATTAGGAGAAACATCATGAGCTCATATAGTATTCTTTTCACTCCTGAGTGTTGCTGTTGGAAAGAACAGACTGCAAACCTTCATCAAAAGAGCTATGAATATCAACAAGAAATGAGCTCCAGGATCAAAACGCTGAAAAGAGATTGACATTCTAAAAGAGGATGCAAGAATCTTTATTCATCAAGCTTTGATATCCAGCTTCGATGCTTTTACCTCTGAGCTTCTCAAACTTGCCTGTGTATCATGACTCAGGAACAGACGATCTTCACCAGGCTTTTATTCCAATCTCCTCTCATCTATTTCACTTTTTCGAACAAATGTCTGTGTTCCTGCAAAGGAGACAGCAACACAGGACTGGGGTGCATGGCTCTCTTTGTTGTTGTTTTTGCAAGCTTTTTCCACATGGGCAGAATTACAAGTGCAACTTGTGTGCGTCATCACATCGGGTTCATGCTCCTCTGAGCTCTCCTCTGGATGAGATGACCGGCTTCAGAGACAAAAGACAGCCACTCCCACCCCACCACCCCTCCCCTTCTGGCTTTCAACACTCCTGCATGACTGACGCCTGCAGATCGGGATTGGGGTAACGCTTCCCTCGTTTCTCTCACTTCTTTCATGCATCTCTTGCTCCCTCACTCGACTCTGTGTGAAGCCGAAGTGCAGTGAGGGAACGGCGACTGCTGATTGCTTATTGAAGGATGCAGTCAGTTCAGTTCAGTAGTGCTGTGACGACTTTCACTGGCTACCTGGAGCTATTAGTTTATCATGTTTATAGCATACACATAAACAAACACCACAAATAAAATCGATGCTAATGCATCAAGATTATGTGTCTTTGTTTAGCGCTCACAGTCTGGTCTGGATTTCAGCTAGCTGACATTAGAAAGTTGGTCAAATTTGACATTGCGGATGTTAATCATAAAGTTTTAAAGATTCCAAAGATGAATATGTAAAATTTTCTTTAAATATTCATAACTTTTTATTTGAATTAAGGTGACTTGTTATGAACCTGCATATGGGACACCATGTTTAACTTAGCATGACTTATTCATGACTATTATGTTTCAAATGGTGTCAGGAAAAGAGCTAGAAATATTTCATTCGTTTAAACCTGCTCATAAACTACATGCTAGTTTTCAAATGGTTCGATCATTTGCAAAGTTACAGTCAAAATTCTTACTACATAAGTACTTAATACATCACGAGTTAAAAACTGTAACAGTGCTGAGAAAACTAATCATGCGAGATACTGCCGTGATGATATGATGATGTTTATTTTGATAAGAAATCTGCCAACACGTTCCATAAGGGTGAGAAAATCACAGATTTGTATTTTATACATGCTCTCTTTACATCTCACATGACTTATGTGGCTGTTGCTACCTTCTTGCACGCATGGTTTAATGCCCACTGTGTGATCTTTCTGTTAATGTCTCTAGTTTACTCAATGTGTGTGATAGAAAGCTTTACTGAGCCGGATATTCACGTTACACCTTCATCTTCGTTGATAAAGGTCTCACATCCTCTTTTGTCCTTCGTATCAGTATCTATACCTATCCATTTCTCTCTCTCTCTCTCTCTCTCTCTCTCTCTCTCTCTCTAATGCTTGCTCCATCTCACTCAGCCCTGTTGATGACTCATCGGCCAGCCTTATTAAGGATTAGAGAGACGCAGAGCATGCGTGCTCAGGCCTGGACTACACTGCACTAATTATTTTATTGCACATGCCTCTGTAATGAAATAGAGGGCAAAACAGCCCAGTGAGAAGAGGAAGGGGGCTCGGTAGAAAATTGCTTTTGAAACGCTTCAAACACAGTTATGGTAATGAGATTCAAATATGAAGAGGTAAATGAAACTGCAGCAAATTGTTCTTCACTGCAGTGTAAAATGTCATCTTGGTGCTTATGACTGTCTGACAGACAGACTGACACACTGACTGACAGACTGACACACTGACTGTCTGACTGACAAACTGGCTGTCTGACTGACAGACTGTCATACAGACTCACTGATTGTCTGACTGACAAACTGACTCTCTGTGAGTCTGGCTGACTGACTGACCGTCTGACTGACAGACTGACTGACTGACTGACAGACTGTCATACTGACTGACTGACAGACTGTCTGACACACTGACTGTATGACTGGCAAACTGACTGTCTAACTGAATGTCTGACTGACTGACAGACTGACACACTGTCATACTGAGAGTCTGGCTGACTGACTGACCGTCTGACTGACTGACTGACTGACTGACTGACAGACTGTCATACTGACTGACTGACTAACTGACAGACTGTCTGACACACTGACTGTATGACTGGCAAACTGACTGTCTAACTGAATGTCTGACTGACTGACAGACTGACACACTGTCATACTGAGAGTCTGGCTGACTGACTGACCGTCTGACTGACTGACTGACTGACTGACAGACTGACACACTGACTGTATGACTGACACACTGACTGTATGACTGGCAAACTGACTGACTGACTGAATGTCTGACTGACTGACAGACTGACACACTGTCATGCTGACTATCTGACTGACAAACTGACCCACTGATTGTCTAATTGACTGACTGACTGACTTTCTGACTGACAGACTGACTGACTGTCTGACTGATTCACTGACTGACTGTCTGACTCGCTGACTGACTGACTGACTGACTGACAGACTGACTCACTCACTGTCTGACTGATTCACTGACTGTCTGACAGAAAGACTGAATCTCTGACTGTCTGACAGACTGAATTACTGACTTCCTTTCTGACTGACAACTGCAATGGCTGAATGGTGGCCAGTTTAACTGATGATTGACTGATTGATTGACTGAATTTCTCACTGAGTGACTAAAACTTTTGGAAATTTCTACAATTATTTTCTGCCCTATGAGGATTAAAACCTGCATACAGAATCAATTGCAATGAACATATTTTACATTTCCCTCTCACATAAACCACCTTTGCATTCAAGTGTAAATTCTCATGTTTTAGTTCACATTTTATTTAAAGGAAGAAGAATGGGAAACGAGTAGCAGTGCACTACAGATGATTACTCTATAAATCATACATAGTGTTGTAATACAAATGAGTTAACTTAGCAGTGCCAAGCCAAGTCATTAGTCCTCTGGATCTGCTTTACAGAGATGCCCAACATTGCCCTTGCAGAGAGAGACGAACACAGATAGACAACAACATTAAAAATAAAAGAGACTAAATCTACAGATGGACTTCAGTATTTGATGGAAAAGGGGGCATAAAGTGCAAGAGACAGAAGTAACATCCAGTCTGGCCAACTGGAAAATCACAAAACGCAGGGGATCTCAGGCTGTAAATCCTTTGTGGGAGTGGAAGTTCAGGGGGACTCAGATAGGGTCTCTGGCTTATTCAAGGATAGACAAATAACAATACACCCTTTCTTTATGGTAAGCTAGGTCAGAAGAAATGGGCCTCATGTACAGTATCATAACTTACACAAATGAAATAAGCAGGACTGTTATTTCCTAATGACATATGTGTATACAGTACAGTATATAAGAATGTACTTATATACATATATTCACAAATAATGCCCTAAATGTAAGCTTTTCTTTTAATAGCATTATATATATATATATATATATATATATATATATATATATATATATATATATATATATATATATAATATTCAGAAAGCATTTATCGTAACATTTCTTTTTGTTCCTTTATCATGAATTGATCTCTTATAATCTGCATGTGATTGGTGAGGCTTTCAAGCAGTTACACAGTGACATTTTTGCATTAAATACCGCTATCATACGGCCATTATTTCCTTTCTTCTACTTAAATGTTAATGTAATGTGTAAATGTTGGACTATATACTTATGATTACAGTTGGAGTGGCTGACGTCCTACCCTCCAAAGCTATTTTCTTCTACCTCGGTTGTTGTGCTTTTGCTTTCTTGTACTTTGAGTTTGAGTTTTCTTGCTTTTCCTTGAGTGGGTTTTTCTTGTTAGCATTACTAGTCATTAGACATTAGCTAATCTCCCATTGTCTTTCTTGCACCTTTTTACCATCTGTGTTCTCACCTTAAAATATTCCCCATCTGTATCCTTGTCTTTGACGACACAACACACTCAGCAGGCAGATTTAGGCCCAGGCAGGGTCTAAATGAGTCACACTCTAGACGAAACAGCGACTTGGTGACCAATGGGGTCATCTGAAATCAATGATTTATTGGATAAGAATGTACAATTTCGGCGCTTGTGCAACAGATCGTTCTTTACAGACGTCCTTATCAGATGACAGTGAGGATGCAGTGACTAAGTCTACAGCTGCTTCTGAAAAATATCTTTTGAGAACTTCCAGCCTGGTAATGAATAAGCAGTTGAGCTGCCATGTTCAGCAGGGTCTGGGTCTGCTTCTACCAGCTCACAGATGCTGCAGACAGGATTGAAACTAACCGTGGCAGCCACTCGAACGTTGCTGGCGGGGAGTGAAAATTGGCTGGTGCAAAGCAAGTTGTTGAAAGACATTTTGATGCACATACAATGAACAGCAAATCCAAAGCTTTACTTTTTCTCTAATCCATAAAGAGAATGAGCTTGCCAAAGCCTCCCACAGTAAGCCAGTGGTCAGATGCTCCAAGGACAGAAAGGGGAGGACCTGATTTTAACTGAACTTGCGGAGGAAGACGGCATTATTTCTTGAGTGAAAACAATAACTGAGTTTCTTGCAACATCTCTCTTCTTGCTCGCAGGTGTGTGGGTCAGAACAGGCCAGAAGAAAATTGGAACCGGTGCAAAAACCATACCCCGATGTTTTACGGCTGTCTGTGTGACCTCCAGTGTG
Organism: Tachysurus vachellii; assembly: GCF_030014155.1. Lineage (NCBI taxonomy): Eukaryota > Metazoa > Chordata > Actinopteri > Siluriformes > Bagridae > Tachysurus > Tachysurus vachellii. The sequence goes on along the minus strand of NC_083482.1, from coordinate 12,010,434 downwards.
TCACTAAAGTTTGTGGAGATGCTGGAGGCATCTCTCTCTGTCTCTCTCTCTCTCTCTCTCTCTCTCTCTCTCTCTCTCTCTCTCTCGTCCTCTCTTTCTCTCTTACTCCCTCTCTCCCTTCTAGTTCAATCTCTGAGATTTGGCAAAGGCTTAATGAGGAGCCGGTGAGTCAGCCTCTCTGCTGCTGGGGGTGAGAATTACATGGAGAGAGAGGGTGAGTGAGCAAGAGAGAGAGAAGCCTGAATAGATTGATATGCCCAAATAAGGGGAGAAAGTACAAAAGGGCACAGACAGAAAAATATGTAAGAAGATGAGTTTAGGACTGAGGAACACACACAAAAAATGACAGAGAAAAGACAAACCATCTCTTGTTAAAAATTTGTGGATAAATTCTATTTAATTTCATATGAATGAAGCCACAAGAAAAGGTCGCTGCTGAAATATTAATATTTGTCATGTGAATTATTACTAATCCATAAGACCATGCTGGAAAAGTTGGCAGCCAGTGAAATACAAAGCAAAGTCATATTAAAATAACTAAATCTTAGAAAAGCTGCTATGTACTGTAGCTCTATTAAGATTTTTTTTTTTTTGCCTCTCTGTAGGAAATTTAAGAAATGTATAACACATAAAACTCCTTTTCAAAACTAAATAATGAATCAAATCCTCAAGGGCATTCTGTTGAAACTGCCCTATGACACATTTCTTAGATTTATTTTTTTCTGTCTTATACAACAACAATTTCCCAATGATTAAAATTCTTACTTTATTAAAGAACATAGCATACTTTTTATCCATTTATAGTTGCATTCACCCAAGCAAGTCGACCAAGCCGACCTACTGATCGACTACACAGCCCTAAAAAGTCATCTTTATGTACAAATTCATCACAGAAGCATTCACATTTGCTTCATGTTTGTATCGCAACAGCTATAGGTGTAGCTTTCATTGAATAAATGCTACACTGGGCAACTTTAATATCTCTTTATTAACTTATCTGTAATGAATCCTATGGGAACTCTTACCAAACTGTCTGTCTGAGCAAGAAAGTCTTCCATCAATCTCTGGCTTGGTGCATTGAGTTCTGTGACATGAGACACTAAGATAAGCACTAAGTCCTATATATGGCGCTCCCAAATCTCAGTAGACTGAACTTATACTCATATTGTCTGTACTGTCTCTCATCACCTCCTTATACAATAACATCCGTGTGCTCCAGAATCTCAGCTATGCATTGCCCCAAAATCCTCTCTGGCTGCACCACCTTTTTTCCATGACTGTATTTGGGGAATGTTCCGACACTCTGGCAGAACGCAGACACATTTTGATTCATGTTCTACCTCCGGGGTTTTGTTGTTAATAAAAATAGCTGCTATTTTTGTGGCCTGCAGGATGAATGGAGCAAATTCTGTTTGGGATACTTTACATTAAATCATCAGTATAGAGACAGTCAGTTATACAGTATCTTCCTACGTTAAGGAGGAATGATGGAGGAATGCCCATTGCTGGGAAAGAGAAGGGAGAGAAATACTACCTTCCATGTTTGGGATGAGTATTGTGGAGTACCCGATCACAGCTGGCTTCTGTTTTACTAGGTACTTCTTTCTTCCATCTCAGAAATATTGGCAGATTGCGTCCAATGCTGTCATTTTCTGTTGCTGAGAGACTCATCAACACTTTTGTGTTTTCCCGTATTGATTACTGCAATGCCTTGTTGGCTGGGGCGTCTAAAGCTACCTTAAACAAATTGCAGGTAGTGCAAAATTTGGCGGCGAGAATACTTACTAGAACAAAGTTAAAAGATCACATTACTCCCATTTTGGAGTCCTTGCACTGGCTCCCCGTTAGGTTTAGGGTTGATTTTAAGATTCTGATGCTTACCTACAAGGCCTTACATGGGTTAGCTACTCAATATTTAGCTGATCTTTTAATTCCTTATATTCCATCTCGCAACCTTCTTGTTTAAAATCAATGGGAGAAAGGGCCTTCTCTTCACTAGCTCCACTCTCTCACTCTCACTCATTTTCTACCGCTTATCCGAACTAATTCGGGTCACGGGGAGCCCGTGCCTATCTCAGGCATCATCGGGCATCAAGGCAGGAAACACCCTGGACGGAGTGCCAACCCATCGCAGGGCACACACACACTCTCATTTCACTAGCTCCAAAACTGTTTCACTAGCTCCAAAACATTACCAACTGAGATAAGGCAAGCAACATCTCTTGGCATCTCAGCTTAAAACTTTTTTTTTAGGGTAACTTTTAATTTGACTAATTGTACTTTTACATAGTGCTTATTTTATAGTCTATTTTTGTTGCTTTAATTTTAATCTTTATATTATGTGTGTAATTTAGTTGATTTTATTTTGCTTTTGTGAATCGCTTTGAGATGTTCTTTTAAAGGCGCTATATAAAATAAAGGTTATTATTATTATTATTATTATTATTATTATTATTATTATTATTATTATTATTATTATTAGTAGTAGTAGTAGTAGTATCTCAGTGCAACATATTTGGTCACGTATTTGATATATATCCCAACTGAACATATAAACTGTTTGTTCACTTCAGAGCAAGGCCTGTGGTAACCTTCACCCTTTCATTGCTTGTACTGTGCTGACCAATGATGTTCGACTCATGATTAATCGAATTACCTAAAAATACTATAGTGACAGTTGTTGATAAACTTGTTGATTCAAATGTCCATTAAGTGATCATCAGCATTTGAGAATTCTGCAGAAATTGTGTTTTTTTTTTTATCGCTGGTGTAATAAAATTCACAAACACGTGAAAACACTTATTGTAATGGATAAATATATACCTCAAGAACTGGGACTGGAATTAAGTTATGCATCGTGTATGAGTTTATGTTTGGCCACATCATTGTAACAGACAGCTTGAAGGATTTAATTTGGTAAATGAAATCATAATTGCCATGACTAGATGTGACATGTTGCAGAAAGGACTTCAAGCTTTGTTAGGGCCAGTAACCTTGAAGAGCTTGTTTGGCATTTTTGGTGAATTTTAGACGACGTGGAGTAAGAATATGTGGAATATATGGATTAAGAATGTGTGAAAGTTTTATTTACTTCAATGTCAAGAGAAAACATTTACACATAATATTTAGTATGGAATTCTGTGATTTGGGATGATATGCATCAATGCACAATTCTTGAAACAATGATATGCACAATTCTTAAAGAGATTTCAGGATTTTTCAATTCATATGCAATTTGAATTCATGCAGAAGTTAACAAGTCAAATCAAGTCAAGAAGCTTTTATTGTCATTTTAACCATACATAGCTGTAGCAGTACACGGTGAAATGAGACAATGTTTCTCCAGGACCAGGGTGCTACATACAGTAAAACAAAGACGGAGATAAGGACTTAGTAAGTTAGTCCTAGATACTGTACATAAAGTGCATCTGTGCAACCTGGTGCAAACAGCGCAGGACAAGACAAACAAGACAGTGCAGGACGAAAGGCAGTGCAAACAAAAATACAAAACATTACACGAAAAATAATACGCAAAAGACAATAAACAGAAACAGCGCTGACTAGTGTAACACAATATCAATGCAAATTCAGAGGAGCTTGCAGTTTTTCAGAATGACAGATTTTCCGCAGACATGAATCCCACTCGGGGGCACGGTGGCTTAGTGGTTAGCACGTTCGCCTCACACCTCCAGGGTCGGGGTTCGATTCCCGCCTCCACCTTGTGTGTGTGGAGTTTGCATGTTCTCCCCGTGCCTCGGGGGTTTCCTCCGGGTACTCCGGTTTCCTCCCCTGGTCCAAAGACATGCATGGTAGGTTGATTGGCATCTCTGGAAAATTGTCCCTAGTGTGTGATTGAATGAGTGTGTGTGTGTGCCCTGCGATGGGTTGGCACTCCATCCAGAGGGTATCCTGCCTTGATGCCCGATGACGCCTGAGATAGGCACAGGCTCCCCGTGACCCGAGGTAGTTCGGATAAGCGGTAGAAGATGAATGAATGAATGAATGAATGAATCCCACTCACTGTGTGATGTCATCACAGCACTCACTCAGTCATCTCTTCGATTCACATCATCTCTTCGATTGCATCAGACATGATCACAGCTTAATAGAAAGTAATTACATGTGTCTTTACTGGTCGAAGTTTAAAAGATATATCTATATATCTATCTATCTATATATATATATATATATATATATATATATCTATCTATATATATATATATATATAGATGTGAATGCAATTTCACAAATTCCCCAAAATCATAAATTTAAAACAAACAAACAAACAAATAAAAAAACAATCCCTGCAGCAAAATCAAACTGGGTGCAAAAATAAATAAAAAAAAATTAAATGATAAGAAAGTCTTTGAGTTTTTAGACTCACATAGCTGCACATTTTTGCCGCTTGTGAATTCATGAAATTAAATGTATTTATTTATTTATTTATTTAGGTCTGAAACAGCATTTGGTTACAAAACAGTGATTTCAATAAAGATGTCCATGTGTAATGACCTGTAAAATCCGTTTCCTCCTATTTTAAGCAATCTGTTAGCAAGTTAATAAATATTAATGAACACAAGGTGAGTGCTTTATGAATATTAATGAGTAGTAGATGGTGTCAAAACAGGCTATGAGTCGAAGAGGCAAAATATTTAATTAAAATTATATACAGTATATATGACTTGTAGAGTAAAATCACTTGTGTTTAATGACATTTAGGGAAATATTAGAAGGACCGTGTGGCAATGTTGGAACAGTTGGAAGTGTTTGCCAACTCACAGTTCCAGGGGCCCTGGTTAGATCCTGAGATCGGTATAGTGTTTGTGTAGGGTGTCACTGGTTCCCCTTCATCTGCATGTGTTTTCTCTGGGTTCTTTGGTTTCCTCCTACCTTCTAAAAACATGGCAGTATGTTCAGTAAGAATAGACTTTGTATCTATACTTAAAATATATACTGAGATATACTTTAGAATTTGAACATTAACAAGATGGAAGTTAATCTCTTGGCACACTGCATGGTGAAATTCAGTTGCTTTAAAATCTAACTGAGTAAGAAAAACTCATCAGAATGTAAAAGTAATTCTGAAATACATGCACATATGTATAGTCCTTAACATTTCACAAGCCTTGTTTTTGAAGCTCCTTAATACAAGCTGCCCTTTGTTCAACACACTTCTAGGTCCTTTAAACTAATTGAATTCATGTAAAATCATGTTGCAAAAAAAAAGGGATGAAGAGAATTGAATCCGAAGTGGCTTTGCTTTCACAGCAAGGTATTTGATCCTCACTAAAAGCGAGTCATTCGTTTGACAGGATTATAGACACCTACTCCCTCATTATGTTAATATACCGTCCCAAGCTATGTTTCTATAAAAAAGAACACACTGCGTCTACGTATGCAGTGTAATCAGGATACCAGAGCGATATCTGAATTGTCCACTTAGACATAGGTATGGACCACCATCTGCTATGGAAGCTGAGACAAAAGGAAAGTGATGTGAGACAGACACACACTCATTCCTGATGAAAGGGCTTCACACATGCTGAGGACAGCACACACCACAGCAAGAATGGAAGAAAGCTCAGGTAATTATGTGCAGGGAGCAGGACGCTGTCCTCAAGGGGTCACTGAAGTACACTCCAAACTCACAGCAGCTGTCAGCTTTTATTGTCCAATCTGGATGGCCTCCTGCGCCCACCGTGACTTTTTATACCTGGAATCTTTCCATTCGGCCTTGCCGGCTGCCGAATCAAAGGCATCAAGGCTTTCGACGTCTCAGCTGACGTCAAATCCCGGCATCTAACCCGATCCCCTGGATTTCAGCAGTACAAAGAGCGATGCATCGGCAGGTCTCTTCGTCTCTGCTGCCTGTCCATGAGTAACCTTCAGAAAACAGAGTAAGACAGAGAGAGAGTTATGTGAAAGAAGTGCAAGATGAGATGGAAAACTATGCAAGGCGATGTCAGGGGAGACTTAAGTTCTGTTTTCAATAGCAACAAACGGAATTGTATTTATTATATGTCTGATGAGTAATCTTAAGTTAGGGATTCAGTCAAGTTTGTTTATAGATGAATTATTGAAGGTCCACAATTTTCTCCTCCACTGACCCATGCATCACAAATAAAACAACAAGCTAAATTAAACAGCTTGTCAAAATTGTATAAGGACGATCCTAAAGCTTTCCACAGGGCAAAACAAAGGAGTAAAAATGCGCTCATAATACAATACAAACCTTATGCCTTCAAGCACAAAGGCTACATCGCCATCAGTTTTATGTAGACCATCAAAATCACTGCTGTTCATTTAAATGATTACAAATTGAAAAAATTACACAGTCCTGATTTCTGCACTAGCTTTTTCATAGGTTTTTGTGAGGCCCACTAAAGTAGAATTCGTGAAGATTAAATCTGGATCTATTGTATATTCATAGTGGAAAATGAACATTTCTGTTATATACAGTATAATGTAAAGCCAGTTAATAATTTGGGGCGCTTTTCTGCTATTCAAGTTATATTTTAAATGCAGAATTTATATCCAGTAGAGGTTTGATAAGTTTGATATGATCCAACTCAATAAATAACCCTAAAATTCATACATCTATGTAAGGAATAACACGGTACTTATTTTTATTTTTATAGAAAATGAACCAAAGGCAACACTAACCAATCAAATCTGTGAAATTCACCATGCCTTTTAATCTAATCTCTATGCATCACACTTGTAGCTCATGTGTGTTCACAGTGAACGTAAGTTTTAATATTTCACTGTTAAAAAAATGTATTATAATGGAATATTAAGGGCAGTGCTGGGATATCTAAATTAAAATTCATTCATTCATTCATTTTCTACCGCTAAATCCGAACTATTCTCAGGTCACGGGGAGCCTGTGCTTATCTCAGGCGTCATCGGGCACCAAGGCAGGATACACCCTGGACGGAGTGCCAACCCATTGCAGGGCACACACACAAACACACTCTCATTCACTCACGCAATACGGACAATTTAGAGATGCCAATCAACCTACCATGCATGTCTTTGGACCGGGGGAGGAAACCGGAGTACCCGGAGGAAACCCCCGAGGCACGGGGAGAACATGCAAACTCCACACACACAAGGTGGAGGAGGGAATCGAACCCCCAACCCTGGAGGTGTGAGGCGAACGTGCTAACCACTAAGCCACCGTGCCCCCATTATGTAAAATTGATTTATTTATTTTTGACTTCTGGAAACAGCATCAAAATTATTTTAATGATAAGCCAGGTTGAGAGGAAATTCGTGAAATCCCCCACCCTGACCAGAGAAACACTAGCTTCTCTTCCAAGAACTAGCTAAAAACATTGCTCACTATCTATCTGGTTTCTTTTAAAATTTGTCATCATTGCATGACTCATTGTGTAGCTTTCAGAATGCTGAATATCCTCATTTCCGTAGCTTCCTGACAAACCTGTGAGAGACGCTACGATGTAATATTGGACATCACTGCACATTCCTGGTATATTCCCCCCAAAAATTACTGGAAATTCATGCCGCTCGTGGCCAGCACTTTGGTGGGAATGTGCGTAATAACGTTTCCGAGTCAGACAGACAGTCTGGTGCTGGAAGGAAGCCGCAGAAATGGGAAAGACCCTCAGTGACTAGTGAGATGCACTCACATCCGTATCAAAGCACTGAACATTAAACAGCCCGTGTACAGTAGCTGATGTCAGCTAAGTGAAAGGTCTAATTAGTTTTAGCCCAAAGCTAAGCTCTTTAACTATGGAAGCACCCCATACGTCATTTATCATTGCACTGGCACTGATCCAAGAACACTCAACACACACACATACACACACTCATACACACACACCACATGCATATACAGGCATTCTTTCCTCACTTCAAGGCCCATTACCCAAAAGCCCAAATGACTGACAGAGCAGGCATGGAAAAGAACGTGAAATCCATTTCAAGCTGACAGTAGTTGATGTGCGGTCGCACTGCTTTACACAGTACAGTACATACAGCAGTTTGCCCACAGGGCAGCTAACCAGTCACTTAACGTTGCTTAGACAGGTGCTGTGTTTACAATTGGACTACCTTTTGTAAGCGTACAGAAAAACTCTGTGTACTGAACATACAGAGTGAATAGAACAGAATGACTTTAAATAAGATGAACACTGCCGGTAGTGCTTTCAGTTTTTAGGTATCAGTGAAGCGTGTATCATTAAAGCATACCTGTAAAGCTAAAGTCATGTGAACGAAGGTAGGGGATTTCTAGCAGGTTTTCTTCACAGTCTTCGCTAACCTGAAAGGATATCTGAAAGTGCTTTATTTAATACTAGTCAAAGTGGAAAACTTGCTAATCTACAGGATTTCTGACCGGAGAAATGTATTTTAAGTTAATAATTTTGCTAGTTAGTGCTAGTTAAACTTAGGTAAACTGAGGTAAATGGACAGCAACTCTAACATATTAATCTATGTTCACTGCTAATTCTAGTTAGATTTCTAAAATGAAATAACGTGACAGGAATTCTAAAAAGATTTTTAAGCCATATTCATAGATTTTCGGAATCTTTGATGTTTTCAAGTCACAAGTCTTTCTTATAAAGGTTCATAATCTTCATTAGTAATGGTAATTAGCAGACTAGCATGGACTTATATATATATATGACTTAAAACATCTAACATGAGCTTTTCTGACAGGATTTTTTTAAAAGACAAATGAATAAATGTTCAAAATCGTCATTGCTAATAAGATAACATGACACATTTGAAGACTATCAGACGTTAATTAAAAGAACGATGTTATTAATGTTATTAATGGTTATCTGCAGCTGAAGGAAATGTAGAACTTTTGCTAATTACTCTGATTGACTGATTATGTTACTTGAGGTTACTGGATCAAAGACATGCTGAAACATTTGGAGTTTTCTAAAAATAAGAAATGTGATTACTGATATTTTGCAGAAGTAAACGTAAACCACAATAAAACACACATTGGATTAATGAGCATGAAGTGTAGTCCTCAATCCTGTCTTGTTGCTCAGAACACAAAGCGACTTCCTGTCTTTATGTTTGTGCTGATAACTTAATACACTCATTATTTTCATGAAATGTACCATGACTTGTAAGGTTATTTGACACATCTGAATGCACTAATTGAATACATGAAAGTAAATGTTTTGAACAACGTGGTTGAAGTGTACGCTGCAAGGGCATCACGATGCACCACATTCTGATGAGGGTTCAGCTCCATCTCCCTTTCCATATTAGGCAAGAGTTTTCCAATTCTGGGTGCTGTACGCTTGAAATACAAAGTACAAAGATTGTGCTATAAATTCACACAACACTAGTTATGTAATATTTATAAAAACAGCAACTGCAAATAGTGCAACTGTAATTAAGCTCCATTGTAGACTTTGGCTAGCATCTAGCATGGCTAGCTAGCATTTTAATATCCAATTTTTACAGGATTTACACTCCCTATGAGCATGTTAGGCCCTGATTAAACACAGCTTCATATGGGGCTGATTATTCTTGATTGATTGAGTGGTGCTGACTGTCCCTGAGCACTCTTAGCAGCAGGGCTTGCAGGCCAGTAGGACAGTGGACGTTCTGTCTTTCTCATGGATTAGTAGTTAATAAAAGACAGTCATGTTGAGGTGATGAGGTCAAATTAAAGCCTGCATTCTCTCTCTCTCTCTCTCTCTCTCTCTCTCTCTCTCTCTCTCTCTCTCTCTCTCTCTCTCACTCTCACTATATATATATATATATATATATATAACTTTCTTTTCTCATGCACTTCCTGACTCACCAGCTACACTATTGATACAGCAATTTAGGTGACTCGGAGGAAGGGTGTCGGTGTGAGTGAGCTGTTAAGAGTGATTGACAGCAGCTTGAAAGCTATGTCTGTGCCTGGTTGCTCACTCCTGCATTCAGGGTGCTTGTGGTTATTGCAGGTGGCAGGAGTGATTTAATAACAGCGTTGTAAGGAATTCACTCTGTAGATCAGCCGACAGGTCTAAATTAAATTCACTTTAATGGCGGCCTGAGCTCAATTCAGCTGTCATTTTCATATTTTGGGTCAGGTCCTGTCCTGTTACTATTCCATATGATTTCAGAAGACTAGGCAGTTTTTTCTTTTCAATGTATGTTAATGGATAGTGTTACATTAAATCTGCCATTAATGCTTTTTTACTTTTTTTGTCGAAAGTAGACAATAAGTGACCTGAAGCAAATGCAAAATGCCCTTTCAAGCAAAGCAAGTGGGGGTATTTGGCTTGCTACCATGGTTACCTGGTGCCACAAAGAAGAAGACAGGATGAGTTGAAATGGACATCATTGGTGACAAGGTATATATCATTCAACAGGTGAATGAAGCTTTTGGGTTTGCAGAAATTATTTGTGTTGCCTAGAAACCTGACTAAGAGATAAAACTCATGGCATAAATTCCTAGCTTTTTTTTTTAATTTCTAAAGGGCTTCTACCTAAACCTAGAGAACCGTTATGATTCCTTAAGACTCTTAAGTTATTTTCACACTTGAAATAGTTAAGCCTGGGTTATTGTAAACTCTGGGTAAACACAATCCTGACTGATCTTGTAATAAAGCATCAGTGAGAAAAAAGTCTGCCATAACAAGTGACTATAACAAGAGTTTAAGTGCAGTGTGAAAAGCCTTTTACTGTAGGACTTCTGCAATCATTCAAATTCAAATTTTATTTGTCACACACAATCATGGACAGTACAACATGTGGTGAAATGCTTTGTATGATTGCCAATAGCCAATTAACAAAAGCCAATAGTAGGGGAAAGAACAAAATAATATAATAAAGATAAGGCACAGGTGAATATAATATAAGGCCCAAAGTCTTCACTCACCTATGAACAATAAGCACAACGAAAAATAAAAAAAATATAATAAAACATGGGGGGCACGGTGGCTTAGTCGTTAGAATGTTCGCCTCACACCTCCAGGGTTGGGGGTTCGATTCCCGGCTCCACCTTGTGTGTGTGGAGTTTGCATGTTCTCCCCGTGCCTCGGGGGTTTTCTCCGGGTACTCCGGTTTCTTCCCCCGGTCCAAAGACATGCATGGTAGGTTGATTGGCATCTCTGGAAAATTGTCCGTAGTGTGTGATTGCGTGAGTGAATGAGAGTGTGTGTGCCCTGAGATGGGTTGGCACTTCGTCCAGGGTGTATCCTGCCTTGAAGCCCAATGACGCCTGAGATAGGCACAGGCTCCCCGTGACCCGAGGTAGTTCGGATAAGCGGTAGAAGATGAGTGAGTGAGAGTGAGTAATAAAATATATTCTAAAATATTTTTTTCTAACATACAAAATATAATCAGAAATAAAAGAAAAAATAATCATTCAGGGTTCTTTGGATAGTTAAGGAAACTTAGCTTCCAAAAATACTCGGAAACCTCGAAAACCTTGAAAACATCCAGTTGTACAGTTCCTGTGTAAGAACCACAACAAAAAGCAGATTGTTTATAGGTGAGTGAAGACTTTGGGTTTGTAAAAGTTCTACCTAGAAATATTGCCAAGAGGTTCCCTTTAAGAACCTTTTAAAAGATCATTTACTGGGTGCCTTTCTTCTGTGAGCGTAGACAAGTCAGTAGCCTACTGATCAGAAGGTTGTGAGTTTGAATACCAGGTCCACCAAGCTGCCACTGATGGGCCCCTGAGCAAGGCCCTTAACCCTCAGTTGAATGAAAATGAGATTAAATGTAAGTTGCTCTGGATAAAGGTGTCTGCCATATCCTGTAAATTGTGCACTTTGAGATAGGTAAAAAAAATGTTCTTTGCTTTCTATAAAAGAACCTTTCTGTAAACGTTCAGGTGTAGAGGTTCCTCCACTGGGACCACTGAAAACTCCTTGAGTGTTCTAGAATTGAAACTTGTATTTCTAAGAGTGTAAAAGTCTTAGCTAAATATTTATTACAAAAAAGACGTAATCCAAAATCTTAAAAGTTAATCTCTCTATATTTTTTTGAACCTATGCCCTTTTTTTCACAGCTGGTCTAATTAATAGGGAATTTTATTTGAAGATTAATTGGCTGAATTCCATTATTTTTGTTCATGGCTGGAAAAAATGTCTCGATTACAAAAGCTCAGTATTCAATCATGGTGGATCTCTAGTGGAAGTAATTATTGTGTGTCTCAGTCCAGGTTCTGATCTTATCGTAGTCCATTTAGCTGGGCGTTTGGCTCCTTCCATTCACTGAGCTGATATATCTACTATGGATCCTGCTGTCATCTGCTAATTGTCTTGGAAAGGTTCTGTTATCTCTAAGCACCACAATTATAGTACAATCCTCTCCTCTCTCACTCTCTCTCACCCACATGATTTGCACTTGACTAGCAACATAATTCTCCTGTCTGGGGTCAGGGACCATCTTTTACTTCCAATTTGCGCAGATCAATATTTCTCCAAATGGCTTAATCTTATCTTGTTAATGCAATAATGAGGGTAACATGGGTTAAGTTTCTTAGGCGATAAAGCCTTAATTTGTTGATTGTGTGGGAAGAAGGCGAAAGAAGCCAATATTCCACAATTTCACCCAATATCTATTGATTCCCTGGACAGCCTTTAAATGGCTATGTCCTATTGTACTCATGTGTTGGTCAAAGAAGTCTTCAGGAAAGCCAGCACGTCTCGAGAGCTCAGATCTTTCTTAAGTGATACACACATGTGCATGTACACTAAGTAACCATAGGCATCTCAACTTTATTACAGTGCTTAGTCTTGAACTCTTAGTCTTGACTGCCAACTAGTGGTTAAATGTGAAACTGTGGCCCTGGCAGTCCAGAGGAAAATGCTGTCTTACGTACAAAAGAGTTGTGAAATGCCACAGATACAAACTCATGGGCAACAGCTACATTCTTTCTGTAAAGGAGTTCGTACCTGACCATGGGTTAACTTCTTGTTTTACACTTTTATTGACCCAAAACCCCCCTTTCACACACATTCACAATTCCTGGCAAATTGTGTATCCATCATCAGAACCATACAACTGGTTACTTCTCAAGATAACTGCCATTTGTGCGGATTCTCACTCTCATTTGTCACGGAGAAGCTCAGAGCATGAAGACTAATGCGTCCTGAATAATTACTTGTTGAATAGATGACACTATTAATATGGCCCTTTTAGTATGGAGATTTCTCCTTCCATAATTAAATGGTGTGCAACACTGAGCACAGACAGCTCGTGACAGCAGCTTGGCAGGACTCGCAATTTACTTGTTTGTTTGTTTAATGTGTCTGTTTGTGTGTGTGGGTGTGTGTGTGTGTGTGTGTGTGTGTGTGTGAGTGAGTGAGTGAGAGAGAGAGAGAGAGAGAGAGAGAGAAGGGGAGGAGAAGGGGAGAGAGGGGAAAAGAGAGAGAGGTGTTCATGAAGAATGAATCACAAAGCATCAATTACGCATTCTTGTAAATCTCCCTACTCATAGTTGATTTACATCTAATTTCTCTGCTGTTTCATGCAGCCATGTCATGAGATGACCAAAGTAAAAAGTTCAGAATTGTGGAACTTATGTTAGCCTCAGAAATGTCAGATAAAAGTTCAGGATAAACACACTGTTTCGGGGCTTATAAGGAAATACCAGTCTCCTAACAGTAACAGTACTGTATTAGTGTTACCAATAAAAACAATTGATTATTATTCAATAATAGCATGATCCAAAGTGTTTTATGTGTCCTCTGCCACAATGCAATGTTCCAACACTCACAAATTTTCATTCGTGAAAGAACATACTTTAATAAATTATGCTTGTTACTTTTGAATTGAATTTTTAAGGGACGTTCACAAAACTAAATTATTCATTCATTCATTCATTCATTTATTCATTCATTTTCTACCGCTTATCCGAACTATTCTCGGGTCACGGGGAGCCTGTCATCAGGCGTCATCGGGCATCAAGGCAGGATACACCCTGGACAGAGTGCCAACCCATCGCAGGGCACACACACACTCTCATTCACTCACGCACTCAAAACTAAATTAAATTATTCCCATAGTAAAAAAAACCCACTACAACACGCCATGTTGCCAAGAAAAGACAAAACTCTTCCTTCTTAAGACCTTGGTCAAAAACTTAAAAGTTACAAATTTACCACCGATTGTTGTAAAGTTCTGACACAGGAGTCTTTTTGTAAAAATGTTTAAGAAATATCTCTTTATTTAAAAAATATTCAATAAATATCTGGTCATGTGGAGCGGCTGCTATTTTAGCTCTTGCTACAGAAACAATAGTGTGTCTGTATTTTATATCAAGCATGATCATCCATGGGTGGCAAAGTTAAAACTCTTTCCAAAATCACACCAGAAAAAGGCTCGGATGTGCCCCATAAAGGTTTTGACCTCAAAGGTACATACAGCAAAGTGCCATCTTTCCCACTGTCCTGCACACCGACTGTGTTCCATGCCAAGTGTGAAGGACAGCACTAATTAGCTGACTATAGGCAAAGAGAACAAGCCACACTATCCAAACTCTTCCTTCTTCCTTCCTTTCTTCCGTCCTTCCTTCCCATTCCTTATTTGCTGCTACTATAACATTGATCAACCTTCCAGAAATTAGGATGAAAGCTTCATGATGAAAGCTGTAATAACTCAGCCCTTATCCCATCTCACTTTGAATCAGATCACTCTGAACTGCAGCAATATGCAATCACAGGGAAATGCAGTGGCCTAGAAGTGGGTGGTACTCTCACGTAACACTACCAAGCTTCTGAACTCTGGATGCTCTCTTTGCAGATTAGTCTCAGAGCTGTGATGCCCGAGGCGCTAAACTTGGACTGAAAACGCTCTGTTATGAGGTGGACTTTGTCCTCTGTGCTTCCGTCGAACAAACCTAAATCACTGACATCCACAGACATTGACAGGTTACAAGCATGTTGGAAAGCTTGATATTTTGTTAATTCTTTGTGTAACATTTCTTTAGGCAGAAGAACAGTGGTGTTTTTTTTTTAAGTTTACATTTACAACATTGCCAGACACATTTATCCAAAGAAACTTACATTTATACATTGAGGGTTAAGGGCTTTGCTCAGTGGCCCAGCTTGGTGGTCCTAGGAATCAAACTCACAACCATCTGAACACTAGTCCAAGTTAATTCATCAATCCTGACGCCCTATACCTGGTTAGTGTCTCATTTCCTGGTGTGCACTCCACTGGAGATTGATCTGCATGGATAGCCGGTGACTCATGGGATTGCTGTGGATGGGGCTTCTTGAAGACTGACTACTTTTGCGTCAGCCAGCTTTATGGTCGGGTCTTCATCAGCGATCATTTGAAGACTTCGTCAGGAAGGAATTAGAGCTGAGTTTTGAACTCAGAAATTACATTGACCCTTTAGTTCCTCAGGAGCTCTTGGTTGCTTAATTCCACTCATCTACAAACTATTAAAGAAAAAACATTACTTAATTTTACTTATTTACTGTCCATTATCACCCAAATGAGAATGGGGTTCTCTTCTGCGTCTGGTTCCTCTCAAGGTTTCTTCCTCATATCATCCAAGGGAATTTTTCCTTGCCACCATCGCCTCAGCCTTGCTCATTAGAGATAGATGTTAGAGATATATAGTAACTTAATTGTGCACATTAAACTTTACCATTTTGATTCTGTTTCTGTACATATGTAAAGCTGCTTTGATACAAGTTTAGTTGTTAAAAACGCTAAACAAATAAATTGAATTGAAAATTTAAAATACTCTACCACCTTAAACATTGAGCTACAACTTCCCTTGTTATAAGCTTTTATTATATAACACAGATCCTAATTACTTGCTTTAGGTGTTTATTGTACAGTAAGTGTGCTATGAGTAAGCAGGTACCCATTAAAAGTGGGGTCTTGTGTAGACGTGGGATATAGAGAACCCTGGAGGACCAAAACCATCTGAAGTTTGGACCTTGACCATCAAGTTTTCTGCATATGAAACAAACAAGTCTCTCTCTCTCTCTCTCTCTCTCTCTCTCTCTCTCTCTCTCTCTCTCTCTCTCTCTCTCTCTCTTGCTCACACATACACACACACATACAGGAACATGGCCAGGCAGGTTACATATTGCCATGGTACAGCTAATTTGGTAATGGTGTCCCATATGGTAGAGCAACACATTAATTATTAATCAGCTTGATTGAATGGCAGACATGATAAAGGGGCTGTCCAATTAGAACACACACTTCACTGGTGCACCACAGGAGAAAGAAAGCAAACAAAATGAGCAAGAATCACACCAAGACAAGCTACTGAAGTGTTAGATAGGAGAGGTGTGTGTTCTATGTGAAGTGAGAATAGTCCAGGAAGTCACATGTAGGTACAAGAGGAAGAGGGGAAGTGTGTAACTATGGATTCATTTATTCATTTACGCGCGTGTGTGTGTGTGTGTGTGTGTGTGTGTGTGTGTGTGTGTGTGTGTGTGTGTGTGTGTGTGTGTAAGAAAAAGAGTGCGTATGTACACACAGATGCAGTGTTTTAATGATGTCTGGGACACATGATGGCGTCACTGTGTGGACTCCCTGAGCTAATGGGATCAGCACAGAGCTGCTCTTGAGACTCGGTTTCAGAACATGACGCACAGTCCATAGGTGGAGAGAGAAAGAGAGAGAGAGAGAGAGAGAGAGAGAGAGAGAGAGAGAGAGAGAGAGAGAGATGAGAGTGGGAGATAATGAGAGAGAACAATGACTGAGGAAAGAATCAGGTACTGACAAATTCATGACTTGAATGAAATTCTTGAAGGGTTTATGGATGGATGGATGGGTAGATAGATAGATAGATAGATAGATAGATAGATAGATAGATAGATAGATAGATAGATAGATAGATAGATAGATAGATAGATAGATAGTGTGATCTCAGTGACTTAGACATGACATGTGGCATGGCTGGTGGTGCCAGATGGGCTGGATTGAGTATTTCAGAAACTGCTGATCTCATTGGATTTTTTCACACAAAACAATCTTTAGAGTTTACACAAAATGGAGCAAAAAGCAAGTACCATCCAGTGGCAGTTCTGTCATGGAGATGAGAGAAGTCAGAGTAATTAATGGCTAGACTGCTTCACACTGACAAAAAGGCAACGCTTAACTCAAGTAACGGCTCTTTATAACCATGCTACAACGGCGTTCCACTCCTGTCAGACAAGAACACGCTCTGCATGTATCTGCATGATCTGATGCACTACTACATTATGATAGACAGATTGGATAACATATTGTGTTTGATTTACAAATGTCTGCTTACATTTTCATAATCCTTACACAGTATAAGATTCTACCCCTAATAAGTCCTTTTTAAGTGAAATTTAAGGTCAGCAGCTTGATCGGAGAAGATGGACACAAAGAGAAAATGATCAGAAAAAGACAGAAGAATGGATATTGTTGCTTGTGTGTATAGAGGAGTTAAAACACAGCCTGGAAAGATGCTGGTAACATTTCGAAAAGTTGCAGCTTCGTCCTGGCTGATTTCATAATTAACAGGATTTCAACTAATTCCATTCATTTTGGATATAAGATGTTTTTTTTTTAAACACAACACTTTTTATCTGACCGCTTACATGACTGAAGGACAACAGTACTCATCGTTTGGAGGCTGCTGAGGATGGCCCCATGTGGACATCCTGGAGATACATGAGATGGCCATGGATAGTGACACTTGGTGACCCCGGAGGTGGCTTTAAACTGCTGTTATCGTGGTCGGATTTGCGCTCGGGTCTAAGATTCGATTGCTTTGGTTTAAAATTCGTTAAAACTATAATGAATTCAGAAATCATGCTGATGTTTATAACTGGTTTCACAATTGCACTTGACTATACAGTATATGGTTATAGAAAAAAAAAAATTACAGTCACACTGTCCAGATGAAAATGAGTCTGGTTTCTCTTATGGTTCGTCCTATCACCTCAGGGAGTTTTTCCCAGCCATTATTACCACTGGCTTGCTTTTTAGGCATAAAAATAAATTTCAATTATAAACATTCATTCATTCATTCATTCATTTTCTACCGCTTATCCGAACTACCTCAGGTCACGGGGAGCCTGTGCCAATCTCAGGCGTCATCGGGCATCAAGGCAGGATACACCCTGGACGGAGTGCCAACCCATCGCAGGGCACACACACACTCTCATTCACTCATGAACTCACACACTGGACAATTTTTCCAGAGATGCCAATCAACCTACCTGTCAGGACTTTGCCCGGACTCTGCCAACGTGCATTTATTTACGTTTCTTGTCATGTGTCTGCCCCGCCTTCGTCTGCTCCTCCCTGTTGTCACACCTGATCCTTATTGTGTCTTCATTGTTTGTTGTATTTAACTGTGCCACGTTGCCTCGTGCAGCGCGACATCTACTGTGGTTATGTCCTGTTTCTAGTCTGCGTCATGTTTCGTGTTTTCTGTTATTAAACCCTGTTTGTTTTAGCTATCCTGCGTTTGGGGCTGCTTCTGTTCCGCTCCATGACACTACCATGCATGTCTTTGGCATGTCTGCGGAGATGGGAATCGAACCCCCAACCCTGAAGGTGTGAGGTGAACGTGCTAACCACAAAGCCACCGTGCCCCATTATAAACATTATCATTTCTATTCAGAATTTAAGCTTCTGTAAAGAAATAAATAATAGTTAAAAATAGTTAACTTTTAAAGCTTATCCATTAGTGATTTGGGTTTTTGGGGTGTTCGTGTTTATTACATCTGCAATTGTTTTTCTCTATCCTTGATTGTAAAATGTTCAGAGCTGTCAGTGAAGAGGTCTGGAGAAAATAAAGAAAATCAGAAAAAAAGAAAATGCAGCTCAAATCTACAACATGAAAGAATAATCTTCTTCTATTATTCCTATGACGATTGGTGGTGCTGTTGCACTTGGGTCCGTTTATTAACAGCAAATAATGGAACAATAGAAATAAAACCATATATTATTGCCTATTTATCTTTAAAAGACAGGGGGGCTTAGCACATGCTAGCATGTTTATATCAGGCTCGGTTTGATCCACTCAGAATACAGGTCTCCTGTTCTAGTGGGTGTGGATGTGAGATACTCTTCATTCGATTCATTTTACAAGTTTTAGAGTGTTCATCCTGCTTTATTGACAGACATATAAAATTGTCCTTTGTTAGCTAAAGCTGCCCTCTCGGCTTAACCTGCAATGCAATCAGTCCAGTGCATGGCTGTTTTTGATTAAACGCATGGCTAGTTTGTAATCTCTAATATGCTAGCAATTTTTGAAACGAGGGGGAAAAAAATGACCTGCCTGACTGTAATACATTTCCCACCCATAACTCATAAACATAGAAGTAATCTTCCATGAAAACCAATTTATTCAATTGCTGAGGGATTTGTGTGGGTGTGTATTTATTGACTGACTAAATCATTCGTAAACATATCAGTAGCAGTTCTCCTGGCACTTGGGTGCAGTCACACTAGAGGAAGGGTTATGGTCTGGCTGGTGAGTCAATTTATTTATTGCAGAGCTTCATCATAGAAAAGCATATTAAAAAAATGTCTGATGGCACTTACATAAACTAACCCCCGACAAACAATTACGAATGTTCAGATTTCATCATTTCCGCTTTGTCTCGAGTCATCAGCTTTATTTCATTCTGCCCAACATGTGTTCCACATCACATTAAGCTATTTTCACAATAAGCCTCCACCCTGACACGTATTCCTGATGTAGGCCATGACCTTAATCATCTTCCTTTACTACCTGACAAGAAAATAGCCTGTGACCATGTCACTCCCCACCCTGTACTCTTTATAAAAGACTCCACCTAGCACCCTAAAGGCTTCTTGGGTTGTTCCATGTAACACCATGAAATGGTCACAACACTTACACATCCTCACTTGCTCACTTTCAGTAAGTGATTTATCCTGGTCAAGGTATAAATCACGAACACTCCGAGGTGAGAATACTGCTAGATATGATGTCAATCAGAGGAAGCCAGACAAACTGGAGGAAACCCATACAGACATATTGAAGGACATGTGAAACTCTGGACATATAGTAATCCCAGCTGAGACTCTAACCTCAGACCTCTGATATTATTTATTCAACACACTGCACCACCGGTAGCATCATTCATCTTGAAATATCATCCAAGAATGAGGTTGTCCACATGTCAATTGGACGATGCAAAATGTCCATTCGACTGCTGAAATGTTGTCAGGGCTTCAAACTAAATTAGAGAGAAAGAGAGAGAATTTTTTTTTTTTTTCATGGACCATGGAAACTGCCGATATCACTGCGATAAACAGTCTGATATGCTGTAATGATTTGGAAGCAGTCAAATGAGCTAAAAGAAAGCAAAAACTACAGAAGCAGTTTGAGCTCAGTTTGAATGGTAACTTGACACAACATCCTGTTAAAATAATCATCTATATATAATAGTATAACATTTGGCCAATAGTTATTAATATTAATTATGCTGCTGAGTTTTCCATCTACTTCTATGAGTCTCATTCCGGATGATGGGACTAAACGACTGACGACGGAAACTCACTTAAAAGATTCCAAAGCTAAAGTATCTAAAAAATGTTCTTAAAATGTTCTCTCTTATTGACGATCATCAACCTGTCAGTTTAATAAGGTGTTTTTCCAGAATAGCTGGAAGCTGTTGTATCACCTATATTTAAGTGAGGTGATCCTCAAGCTTGTCGTGTCGAACGTAGATGAGAAATGAGTGTCAAATCATGTGACCTGCAAAGTGTGTGAGACAAAACAAAGGAGGGTCTTCCTTCAATCACACGCATATAATGAAATGATTTACGAGTGTTCACGGTGAGGCACAACATAAGCACTTTAAATTGTTCTTTTCAGCCATGAGCTAATAACTAATGGTTAAGCATTTTGAGATAATTGTTGTCGTCATTCTTTCATGTTTTTTACTTATCTTGATGTTTATAAGCAAGCATTTTATGTAGCTTGATCTTCTCAAGTTGGGACTTCTCTATGGGGCAGTTACATACCTCTGGGTTCTGGTGGAGTGACTATGAGTGTCTGCTCAGTAAATAATGTGCCTCTTAGCAGACTATAGAACATAACCATAAACACTGATTGTAAAAACAACACCTGGCAGATGGCCAACAAGACATTAATATAGAATTTTAAACTTATCGAGGTTCATCTGTAACACTTTCCCTCGACTCGGAGGTCAGGAAGTTCACATGGTATGTTTGACACGGCTCCCTCATCATACACACTCCCGAAACGCTTGCGACTTTAGAGGCATTTAGAGCTTGATGGATAGCACTATACAGGAACTTTACCCCATGTTGTGAACTGATGGATGTTTGTTCCCCTGTGGTGGTGGTGGTGGTGGTGGTGGTGTACTCATTACTCTTGTTCTTGGGCTTGGAGCAAATTCCTCTGTGTTAATTGCCCTAATGAATGAAGCTTTGCTGACAAAACCAAGATTTCACTTTTGCCCCCAGCTTTCACTAATCAGGTCTGGGTAAAAAAGAAAACAAAAAAAAAACAAAAAATCAGGTCTGCAGTTTCCAGCTGTGGAAACAACAGGGAACCAAGCTTATTGTACCAGTTTTTTGCATCTTGGTATAAGAAAGAACATATCGTGAGCTTTCATGTAAGTGTTAGTTAGGAACTTTTGGGTCTAGGTGCAGGGGTGTAAAAAAGTCATTATTCTTAGTCTTAGTCTAAGTCGATATCCTGTGGTTTTCAGAAAGTAAAAAAATAAAATAAATAACAGCTTAAATGACTTAAATGTCTGTGTGGAATTTTTGTGCATGTCCACCCCATGTCTGCATAAATTTCTTCAAGGTTGTCCAGTTCCAGGACACTGCTACA
The DNA here is from genome assembly GCF_030014155.1 of Tachysurus vachellii. NCBI lineage: Eukaryota > Metazoa > Chordata > Actinopteri > Siluriformes > Bagridae > Tachysurus > Tachysurus vachellii. The sequence continues at coordinate 11,988,656 of NC_083482.1, read as the reverse complement.
GGTATACAGGCCAAAAGGTGTGTGGAAGTGATATCTCAGTGGTCTACTGACTGGAAGGTTGTGAGATCAATTTCCAGGACTCCCAAGCTGGCACTGCTGAGCCTTTGAGTATGCTCAGTTGTATAAAATCTGGATAAGGACATCTGCCAAATGAATAAACATAATGTAATAAGTGTGTTATTAAGTGTGTGCATGGTGAGCTGCAATAGACTGTACTCTACTCCCATCCAGGGTGTATTTCAGCCTCATGCCCAGTGTTCCCAGTATAGATAGTTACTAATTGCGAGTGAGTGAGTATCGATATAAGCACTGCTTCATAATTACAACGATCTTGTTTTTACAGTTATTTTCGTAAATTGTGCTTCTCCCGGCTTAGGGATATTTTGAACCCTCACACTTACAGTATGTTCGTATGTCTCATCAATCTTTTATTCTTTAGTTTTTACATTCTGTGCTGAGATTTTTGTGCTTAAGACAAGACATCATTCTACTATGTGCTCTCGTTACTAGCCGCTGCTTTCAGTTGCTTCTATTGTGAATGTCACGTAATAACTAACAAGGCATTTTGAGCTTAACCAGTTCTCATTTCCTATCTTCCACTCAACACTGCTGCAAGCCATCAGTTCACTCCCCAGCTACCTGTCAATAGATGAGTCACCAATACCAGCAAGAGAGAGAGAGAGAGAGAGAGAGAGATAGAGAAAACAAGAGTGAAAATGCATGAATAAATATACAGAAACACATAGAGAGAACAGGAAAAAGAAAGGTTGGTAATAAAAGGACAGGCCCACAGAGGGGATCAGGCAGAATGTGTGATGTGGTCGTTCATATCAAATGTATCTCTCTCTCTCTCTCTCTCTCTCTCTCTCTCTCTCTCTTTCTAAATATCTCTCTCCCATACATGCTCATTCATAGCCTCATATAAATTCTAGCAGCAATATTGAGCTGACATCACCAATTACACCAGAGTGCTTTTGAATTCTCGATTCTGATTGGTCAGACGTTCATATAATCCATTCCCCCTCGTGTATTCCTCTCGATATTTTTTAATAAATGCATCTGTGTACAAAATCACAAGAGAGTTAGTTGAATTCAGCTGTTCCGTTTAAAAAAAAAATACTGACGTCCAAACCACGCAGATTTGGTTCCTAACCACAGCTGGGTCTTCTAATATCTAACAAAGTAATCAAGCACACCTCAGGTAAGAAATTTGCAGTAAGAGAACTACAAAAAGAGGAACGTTATAGTTACCTGAAGCAATTTAAACCCATTCATTAAAAATGTATGGATCCAGCAACTTGAAATGTGTTTGTGTGGCTCTAAAATCTAATAAAGTCTCACTGAAATATACTGCGACAGCAAAAAAAATCAAAAGAAATAAAAAGCTGGAGTCGCACCAGAGAATACTCTGGTTTTGAAATTACCCTGGAATCTTGATTAACTTCAATACTCCCACAGTCAATATTCCAACCGACGTCATTCGTTGCCTACTCACAGGCCTGTACTCATAACTCGGTTATAATAATCCATAAATCTTCGCCCCTTCACTTGCACTCTGTGAGTAAATGAATACAAGCTCTAAAGCGGGTGGTAGCTCAGCTGTCACGGAGCCAGAGCCGAGAAAATCAACAAGTCGCATACCACATACCTACACACACTTACACTCTAACACATTCTTAGAGTACACACACTGTTGTGTGCACAAGAGTGCGCACGATTCCGACCCTCAGCGTCCCCGGGAGCCCAGACCTTAGCATAATGCAGCAGTCTGACTTAATCACTCTGTTGCATAAAACTAGGAGCATTTTCATATTTGGTCTATTTTTGTCAGAGAGGTTGCTTGTGCCATGTCATTACAACTAATTCACTTTGAACTTTGTCTAAAAGTGCGTATGAATATGTAGATGTTGAAGCAACTTTGTTTCTATGCATATTTTAAAACACCATTTCAGCTAGAGAAAAGCTTCTTAAATATGGATAAGTTCTTAAGCCGTAGCTGGCGTTTCACCCGAGATACACACGCTCATAATCATGCAGTTGGGTGTAAAAATACTTGGGATAAAAAAAAAGGATGAGAAGCAAAGTTACGTTTTTGTGATTGTGTTACATTATTAAAAGCGAAACGATACGCCTTTCCATTATCGACGGAAATACGCAGTTAATGTTATTTTTAATAACGTCTACATTCGTGCTTTTGCTTTATGACTTCCTCCAAACTCTCCTGGATCCTTACAGTTGTTAAGAAGTTTTCCTCCTGACATACCTGCTCTTATTCTGATAGATATATTACCAAACTTTTGCATAATATTAAGACGTATTTGCTATCACTGGTTGTTATCTGATTACTGTAGCATCTTCAGATCATAACTGGAGACTGACTGCATCATGGCTGTAATGAGTCTGTCTGTGTTTTGCCCTGTTTCTGTCTGCTGTCTGCCATGCTGTTAATTGTTTGCTCCGCCCACTCATCTGTTACCATGGACACTAATTGCACACTATCTCCCCCCCAGGTGTATCGTGTTAGTCTCTGATTGTCTCTGCATTGTGATTGGTTCCAGTTTGTTATATCTACTCTGTTTGTTCACTTCCCTGGTGTTGGTTGTTGTTGTATGTTTACGTCTATGTTCCTGTTTCCTGTCTTGCTCAGTGTTCTGCCCTGTTTTGCCTGCTTGTTGGTTTGCCTGTTTCTTGTTTTGGTCTATTAAAAATCTAAACTGTATTTGGATCCTCACTCGTCTTTGCCTCACCGCGACAATGGCAGGACTTCACTTTAAATTTGTATTGCTTTTCTTTAAGGTTTTGATTTATTAACTCGGCTCAAGACACATCCACCTTGTATTTTTTAACATTTTATTTTTTGTAGAACTATTAAATAGAGAAATTTTTTTTTTTTTCTTTTTTCCCCCATTACCACACAGTGGGGGATGCAAACTTTTGCTGCATGGACATCTGTTTTTTTAATTTCATCTTTGCGACAGCTGAATAAACAAGTGCAGGCAATGTTTGATCTGATGGAGAAACGCTAAGAATGACTCAAGCTATGACAAACATCTGAGGAAGGTAGAAATCATATAGACTCAAACTGTGGTGGACATTTTTGGACCAGCCAAGCAACCAAATACCAAGAAATCAGGAGATAAAAAAACAGAAACCAGAAATTTTGTTGGTTCTAAATTGGGCAACATGTGTGTGTGTGTTTATGAACTGTATGTGAACTGTATGCCATGTCTGCCTTCATGTTCATCATGTACAGTTATGGATGTTTTAAAGGGTGGGTGTGGAAGATGTTAAACTTTCTAGTCCTCAGGCTCTCATTGGAATATACGTTTCTTGTGTAGTCGTGACTTGTGGTGAAATAACTTACGTGTACTGTGCCTTGAGACATGGCTGCCTTTACTTAGGAATTCTTGAGATTGATTGTCTTGACTTGGGTCTTGACTTGGGACTTGACCTGGGACTTTTCTGTCTTTTCTTGGGATTTAATTAAGACTTAAATTGTGACCTACTTGCCTCTAGATCAGATCTGACTTGAGACTTGTCTGCCTTTACTTGGGACTTCACACAGCACTCATAAGTCATTACTGAGGACTTCAAACAGAAATTGTCTGTCTATATATAAATTATGAGACTTGACATGGGACATGACTATATTTACTAGTGCCTTGAACTGGAACTCACCTGTATTTGCTTCACATTTGAGCTGGAACTTGACTTGACACTTGATTAAGAATTTTCTGTCTTTAAATGGAAGTTAACTTTGAATTTTAAGACTTATCTGTTTTTAATTGAGATCTGAAGCTGACTTTGGACTGCCTTCATTCCCAACACCTCAAAGGCAGGTTTCTGTGGGCTGGAAGGAAACTGGAAAGCCCAGAGGAAACACATTTGGACATGAAGAACTCTACATAGACAATAAGGGTTGACGCAGGAGTCCAAGAACATGAGCTGGGCTAAAATAGTTAACCATACAATAGGTGCACCTAATAAATATCCAGTGTTAACCAGATGAGGATGGGTTTCCTTTTGAGTCTGGTTCCTCTCGCAGTTTCTTTCTAATCTTGTCTCATGGAGTTTTTCTTTGCCACCATCACATCTATCTTGCTCTTTAAGGATAAATTTAAAATCTAGACTGTATTTCCTGAATTTATATATTTCTGTCAAGCTGATTCGTGAGAATGTCTGTCGTGAAACATGCTTTCTGATGTGAGGAGTAAAATACGATGTGCTGTAAAGGGAAAATAATCAATGATGCAGCATGACATGAGTTTCCCTGAATCGGATATTTTTCCTATAACATAACATCCTGAAGTGTTTTACATTACAATTTGCCAAGAATACCAATCTATTTATTATTTACAGAATGACACGTACATTTTATTCTTTTACATTTATGTTTGACATTATGGATTGTTATATATTCTAACAGTTAGAACATCCTTTTCCTCAACAGACTGTTTTACTCTCTCAGCAAAGTACAGCAAAGTTTTACACAGACTGCTTTCTCATATGAACACATCAGGTTACAGCTTTACCTAACACTGGAGACTGCTTCAATAAATGACAAACATACAGTAGGTCTCTATCCAGAAAACCTCACCATATCCAGTGTTGGGCAGTAACGTGTTAATGTAACGCAGTTACTTTTGACAGTAACTAATACTCTAAATACTTTACTTTTTAAATAAAGTAACTCCGTTACCGTTATCATACGGTGCGTTTGTCCGTTTTGGCTGTACTAATTCATTATGGCTGAAGTGTAGCCTACAGCCTAACCTGTTTACAGCAGCGACGCATTGTAGGATTGGTGGATGCCAGCCTGTAAACACGAAGACGCCGCACCATGGACGTGTTTCCGTTTATTCAAGTATGTGCGGCAGTAATAGCGAGTCAAGGCGAGAGCAAGACGGGTTTCTCTAAGTGGAAATATGCTCATTATTTCACTTTAGTTGAGCATAAAGACAAAAACCTTTTAGTCAAATGTAAGCTGTGTCTTTCTGGTTCGAAGGTCCTATCTACTGCGATAAACAGCAACTCCAATCTGGAGGTAGAAACTACACGCCTCAACGAAGCTAGAAGGTAACCCAGTGTCGGTGGACACTCTCGAAGTGACTCAAGCCCCTCCAGCCAAACAACAGCGACTAGATTTTAACCGGACTGTTAGCCAGGGACAGATCAACAAACAGTTTTGTGTTTGTATAGACCATAACGCATAAAAGGGCATTAATGGGAACGTTAAAGAACGTTTTTTAAAAAAGTAACTAAAAAGTGTTTTGGTGTAAGTAATCAACAAAGTCATTGAGTTACTTTTTGAATGAAGTAGTTAGTAACGGTAACTAGTTACTATTTCTTGGTAACTAGCACAACACTGACCATATCAACCATTATTAAATTTATTTATGTGGAGCATCTGCCGTACAAGTCCTTGTATAAGTTGTTACTATGGAAACAATAACGTATTAAGACAAGCGCATTATTATGAACCTTGCAGCTGGAAGCTGTGATGTTATTGAAAATGTATGAATCATGACCTTCTGACTAATCAGCACTGTGCTACAGTATAATTATATATAATACATCAAATTATCATAATCCCAACAAACAAATGGTACTCACTTATACAATTTACAGTTACATAGTCATTCATATTGAGTTTCTTGGTTAAAAATAATAATAATAAAAAAAGGTTACACAAAGCTTCACTAAACTCAATATATAGATCTTAAACCTGGGTATCAAATCTTCATCACCACGCTAGAAAAACCCGACACTGGGGAGGTGCCGTCATCGACCTTTAGAATAGGTAGATGAGAAAAGTCATTACAGCACTAGAAACATCTCCTGTAGGGTTGCAGGCTCTTTTTTATTTTAATTACAATTCATAGTCTTCTTTGGAATTTTAGAATTCATACGTCTTAATCTTAAGATGCTATTTATGATGAGGCTTCTTTTTCTTCTGTGCCAATAAAAATGTAAACACACTTGTTTTGCAGAAGATGTCTATAATTGAAATTAGAATCCGCACGGCTTTGCTGTGATTTAAGGGAGGGACGGAAGGAGAGCAAAACAGAGAAAGGGAGAGAAAGAGCATGCGTGTGCCAGATAGAATGAGGTGAGTCATACTCAAACTCAATGGCCTCATACATGCACTTGCTGCACAGAGGGAAGGATGACGTGCTTTTGCTCCATTCCAGCATCAGCTATGACCATGAAAATAACATTACAGGACCCTGACTCACATGATCTGTAGCTTTTAAAGGCTTCACACGTCTAAGTGGTAGATTGCTAAGAACAGATTCAGATGCTTTTCATTCATTGTACTTGAGGTTGTGGATGATTTCATCTCTCCTCTCTGCTTTCTTTCATCTCCAGACACACACACACATGTTAAGCTTTGCTACATGATTTTCTTCATCTCAGAACATAAGTGAAATTAATGAACGTGGACAACTAGAAGGCAGATAACAAAGCACATCTCATTTATCCTGCAACATTTACCTTTTACACTCCCTCTAAATGAAGTGGCCCCTGTAGCATCAGGCTTTATATGCATGCATGTACTATCAATAGACTTCTGACAATGTGTTTAGAGGCTTGATGGGTTTATTTATTCACCATATTGTTATGGGGGTAGTTATTTATTTATTATTTATATTGAACATCACCTCCCTTCACAATAACCCATCCACAAGCCATCTACAGCTCACTGAACGAACTGACGAATAAGAAATTATGTAAAATCTTATGCGGTTACAAAAGATTTTATCCCAGTTGAGCATCTACTGGAGATTTTAATTTGGAGTATACAGCAGTGTTATAGAGATTAAGAGCTCTCCAGTGCCAAAACATTGCTGGAATATCTTCTGGATGAACGGTGATGATCTCTTCAGTACAGAGACTGCATACTAAGGTGCACTGAAGGTGTTTTGGAGGATTATGGTGAGCCAATACCTTATTAACATATTTGGTTATGAAGACAGGTGTCGTGGATGGATGATGTGGATGGTATGAAGTGAGTGGATGGATGGATGTGTGAATGAATGGATGGATGGATGAAGGGATAGATTAATTTTTTCTTTTATTTGACACATGTCTACATGTGGAGTTTTTTTTACCATGGTATTGGAGAACCTCCTTCATTTTTGTCCCTCAAATAATCAATTAATAAACAGCTCTTCTTCAATAGTTGAAGTGTGTGTGTGTGTGTATGTGTGTTTGTGTGTGTGTGTGTATGTGTGTGTTTGTTAAAGTAAACTTGGAAACACACAAATCTGCAGGACAAGGGGTTCTCCAGAACCAAAGCCTGGAACCTAAGCTCCATTATTACCTGACAATTAGTAAATTACTCAATTCTCCAGATCTTCTCTTTCTTGTATGTTTATCCCGGGACAAGATGAAGATGTGGTTGTTCTGTAGTTAAACAACTGTGTGTGTTTGTGTGTGTGTGTGTGTGTGTGTGTGTGTGTGTGACTGCTCTCTTCTTTTACTGCAACCAGGATGGCACGTTTGCACCTCAGCAGTGGGCAGAGCCCAGACGAGCAGGTAGGGGGTTAACAAGGCCCTGTGAGTCACCTAATTGGTAGATCTGTCGTGTAGCTGCCTGCTGTAGGAGACAACCTTTCCTGTCCTTTTTGTGTTCACAGAATCATGTAGAAGACGTGTGTGGAGAGGGAGCTGAATGTTAGAGCTTCAATAAAGAACAAAAAAAAAAAAAAGCTGGCTTTCATGTCACATCTCCAGAAACACTGCTGTCAGGTAATTCTCTCAGTATAGACATGAAGGAAATGTCACGCCGATTCGCCTTAACCTTTTACAGCTTCTACACGATTCTAGAAAGGTTTTCTGATTGCAGAGTTAGTAGAATGTGGGTAAAATCACTTGCCACCACTAGTTCGAAGCATGGATTTGCATCCCTATTTATACAAAGCCCTGGATTATTTGTTTCTGAACAACATTCATTTCATTCCATTGCATCCTATTAGACTTAGAGTTGTCAATTCCCCTGGCCTTTTTGTTGTTTTTTTCTTTTTTTGTGATGGTGAGGTGAAAGCAATCAGTATGCCTAACCAGCAGAAGAGTGAACTCTTGTGGGTCTCAGGCCTAGTCCGTCTCATTAATGCAGCCAACCAGACAGACGCCCTCGAGACAGGGCAGCAATCATAAATGGAATAATTTAGATCTGACCTGGAGCCTGATCTCAAGTAATACTGAACACAGCCACTGGGATTGAACCGAGCTGAGCTGATGTCAGGTCTTTGTCATGAACACCGGTGAGTGTGCAGATGCATCCTATTGTGTTAATTAATTCATATATTATCGATAGATCTTTACACGTGAACATTCAATAGGAGAATCTAAAGTAAGAACCTAAAGTAAGGTCAAATTTAAACAATACTTAGTCTAGATTAACTTTCCCTTTGTTTTGAATATGCTAGTCATCATGTGACAATGAGAGAAGTTGATCACTGTTGTTTTTTTGTTTTTTTTAGAGATACATCCAGAGTGTGTATTTTTAATGGCATTGCAGAGGTAGATTTTCTCCCACAGTTATAAGACATAATATATCACTAGATATATTATATCAACTTTTTATTGAATTTTGCAATTAGTTGTCTCTTCAGCTAACAAGATACTTTAGCCAGCTAATACTACTGGATAGCAAACTAGCTCAAAAAAGAACTTTCTGTTTAGAATCGAATGATTAGTATTAACGCATTCTGTTTCCAATTTCTGTTCCATAATTATTTTGCCAAATGATTCCAAGCTGGGGGGTCACGGTGGCTTAGTGGTTAGCACGTTCGCTTCACACCTCCAGGGTTGGGGTTCGATTCCCGCCTCCACCTTGTGTGTGTGGAGTTTGCATGTTCTCCCCGTGCCTCGGGGGTTTCCTCCGGGTACTCCGGTTTCCTCACCCGGTCCAAAGACATGCATGGTAGGTTGATTGGCATCTCTGGAAAATTGTCTGTAGTGTGTGAGTGCGTGAGTGAATGAGAGTGTGTGTGTGTGCCCTGTGATGGGTTGGCACTCCGTCCAGGGTGTATCCTGGATTGATGCCCGATGACGCCTGAGATAGGCACAGGCTCCCCGTGACCCGAGGTAGTTCGGATAAGCGGTAGAAAATGAATGAACGAATGAATGATTCCAAGCTGAAGGGGTCACAACAAATCGGCCCTAGAGTACAATACCCATCAGCCCCTTCACATCACATGACCTTGCATATTATGTTCTTACTGAGAACTCACACCTGTTCTGCATTTTTACTAATCTAAAGTTGCTATTATAAGGATGGATCTTTATATTAATGATGCAGTGAATCTGGAGCAAGATGGTATGGGGCTGGAACCCCAACTTTTCAACCAACAACCTAGAACTTTAACCATGTGAGCTCTACATTGTACTGCCCCTCAAGTCATTTTTAGCAATCTATATTTAAGCATAAGTCTTGGTTGTCTTATGATTACAAGTTCTGGCTCCATCATGAACAAAACCTATTCAACAATTCCACCAGATACAGATGTCCAGCAACATGTGACCAATCACGATTGTTCTGCAGACAAGAGGCGTACAGTGCCTTGTGTGTATCATGTGATGTTTTCATGCTTGTGCATGTTGTTGACAGCTCATTATCATCATTAGTCATAAAAACACACACTTCATATTCTGACTAACACTTAACTAGGCATCTGCCTGAGACTTGTGGTCACTGTGCGGTTTGGAGAGCGCTCTAGCATGTCGGCCACATGAAGAACTCTAGCCGAGCGATCGAAACATAACTGACAGGACCACACCGGGTTTCATTTTCATGACAAAAAAAAAAGACAGTCTCTCTCAATCTTTTCCTTTTAGTGTGGTGATGACAGAGAACGCCTGAAGCGTGCTGACCTCCGAACATCATCTGGTCACTATATTTCAGTCAGTGTTTTGCTCCCTGACGACTGCATCTGGGGCAATAAAGTGCACTTATGAGGGTCGGATAGTATAATTACTGAATGAGACACGCATCATGTGAACAACAACGACTCATCATTCATGAAACATGGCAAATTGGTCAATGGTTCCATTCAGGAAAACTGGAGAAAAACGGAAGCAGAGAACATGTCCACAATGCCTCAAGGATATTTATGTAATGTTAACTGAGCAATGCAACAAGTATTCTGTGGTTTTCTACTTTCATGGTCACTTCCCTCTTCTTTGAAACTATTAATTGAGCAGTTTGAAAGATGCAGTTGTCTTGTCTTTTTCTCGGTTGTCCATCTTTCCCTCTCTCTCTCTCTCTCTCTCTCTCTCTCTCTCTCTCTCTCTCTCTCTGTCCACCCACCCCACTGCTCTCTAACTCCTCTGATTATCACTTGACAGCACAATAACAGCATTGTGAATATATATATATGTCATAAACTGACTGTTTTTGTGTCTTATCTGTGCAGCATCCTGTTACTTGTGAAGGGCAGCCACGTCAGGGAGGATGAAGAGCGCCACCTAGTGATCATCACTCTGTGCACTCCCATGGCCCTGTGTGAGTGTTCACTGTGCCAGCAAAAGAAAGCTGGACCTTTTTAGTAGTGGAGCGACTAAGCAACTAAGCACTAGTAGTGGAGCAACTAACTGAGCATAAATCTTTAGTAAAGAATTCTTCAAATTATAAGTGTAATAATGCGTTATACACCTTTATAAAAACAGCAGCACAAGAACTAAGAGAATTAATGTTCACCATTGTGACATCTCCTGCTTGTTACATCTATCTATCTATCTATCTAT
>NC_083482.1:11947904-11975404 GCF_030014155.1 Tachysurus vachellii | reverse complement strand
TCTTCTAGATATTTTAAATAGTTATAAGGTCAAATTTTTCAGTTTTGAGACACGGCTCATGACAGCAATGACGCCGACAGCAACAACGACAGAGCTTGTGCGTGCATAACGTCACTGCATGAAATCTCTAAACAGGACAAAATGTTCAGCTTGGGACCTTGATGGACGGATTTTTTTGGATTGACGTGCCATCTAGCGGGTGTCGTTGTTAATCCTCCAGTCATACGTCAAATATAAACCAGCTTTAGGGGTCATTTAGAGTCATTAATACATGTTTTCAGGAGGTGGGAGTGAACCAGAGAACCTGGAGAGAACTCATGGGGAGAAAATGTGACATCTATAGATATTAAACTGAGCTCAGGATTGAACCCTGGAGCTGTTTAGAGGGAACGTTAATGATAAATACCAGCCATTTTAGTTGCTTTTTATAAAACTTTTTAACATTATAACAGCTTTTTGTGTTTCATTTTGTGTTCTTTTTTGTGTTCTTTTGTGACATTTATGTTTGGCCAAGTTCAAAAAGAGTTTTGACTTGGAATTCAAATACTTTATATACACTCAGCGGCCACTTTATTAGGTACACCTGTCCAACTGCTTGTTAACGCAAATTTCTAATCAGCCAATCACATGGCAGCAACTCAATGCATTTAGGCATGTAGACATGGTCAAGACGATCTGCTGCAGTTCAAACCGAGCGTCAGAATGGGGAAGAAAGGTGATTTAGGTGACTTTGAACGTGGCATGGTTGTTGGTGCCAGACGGGCTGGTCTGAGTATTTCAGAAACTGCTGATCTACTGGGATTTTCACGCACAACCATCTCTAGGGTTTACAGAGAATGGTCCGAAAAAGAGAAAATATCCAGTGAGCGGCAGTTCTGTGGGCGCAAATGCCTTGTTGATGCCAGAGGTCAGAGGAGAATGGCCAGACTGGTTCGAGCTGATAGAAAGGCAACAGTAACTCAAATAACCGCTCGTTACAACTGAGGTATGTAGTAGAGCATCTCTGAATGCACAACACGTCGAACCTTGAGGCAGATGGGCTACAGCAGCAGAAGACCAGACCAGTACTAGTAAGGTGTATCTAATAAAGTGGCCGGTGAGTGTATATTTTAGATGTATTGCTGTTAATCATTTAAACACATCTTTATAAAGAAAATACAGTTATGAATTTGGTCATAATGCCTGTTTTACACAATCATTCTCTCAGAAGGTGCCAGTAATTCTGAAGTTGATGGAATGAATGCATTTTTTTTGTGCAAACATTGTAATTTAAAAGTCATCATTGTGTTGATGCTTGCATCAGAGATTAGGTCATGAACGTACGATTTCACGGCAATAAAGTGATGAGATTACAGCAGAAATAGAGACAAAAGGGCAAAAGAAAAAGAAAGTATTTTGTGTGCAGTTTTTTTTTTCCTTCATTTTTCATCTTCCTTTTTTGCCTCAGTTTGAACTTTAGAGAAAGCCTGTGGTCAGCGGTGTGACCCGTGATCAGTTTCGCATTGTTGACCCTTTGACATGTCACAAATGCAGCCCTAGAGCGCATGGAGCTGAATCGGGCTTCAGCACAGCACAGAGCTTCTCTATAATCTGAACTCTGGTGCCTGAGATCGTCCCTCTGCGCTTGTTTCATGCTGAACTCTCGTGGCAGCAGCTTGGCCCTTTATGCCGCATCTAACATGTGAAAGCTTTCCGAACAAATCCCAAATTTGTCATGATTGCAGGTTTTCGGTGGCAGGCGCAGTGTGTAGTGGTTTGTGGTTTGCTGTGGTTAGAACCAGGCTTCCTGCCAGAGCAGCAGGGTGCTGGAGCACAGCAAGGCAGAACAGAACGGGCCAGAGCAGAGAAGAAGTGAGCAGAACACTCAGCAGAACTGAGCTGAGAATAGTGTAGAAAATAGAGTAGAGCAGAGAATAGTGTAGAGCAGAGAATAGAGTAGAGCAGAGAATAGTGTAGAGTAGAGAATAGTGTAGAGAATAGTGTAGAGTAGAGAATAGTGTAGAGAATAGAGTAGAGCAGAGAATAGAGTAGAGCAGAGAATAGTGTAGAGTAGAGAATAGTGTAGAGAATAGTGTAGAGTAGAGAATAGTGTAGAGAATAGAGTAGAGCAGAGAATAGAGTAGAGCAGAGAATAGTGTAGAGTAGAGAATAGTGTAGAGAATAGTGTAGAGTAGAGAATAGTGTAGAGAATAGAGTAGAGCAGAGAATAGTGTAGAGCAGAGAATAGTGTAGAGAATAGTGTAGAGTAGAGAATAGTGTAGAGAATAGTGTAGAGTAGAGAATAGTGTAGAGAATAGTGTAGAGTAGAGAATAGTGTAGAGAATAGTGTAGAGTAGAGAATAGTGTAGAGAATAGAGTAGAGCAGAGAACAGTGTAGAGCAGAGAATAGTGTAGAGAATAGTGTAGAGTAGAGAATAGTGTAGAGAATAGTGTAGAGTAGAGAATAGTGTAGAGAATAGAGTAGAGCAGAGAATAGTGTAGAGCAGAGAATAGTGTAGAGCAGAGAATAGTGTAGAGTAGAGAATAGTGTAGAGAATAGTGTAGAGCAGAGAATAGTGTAGAGACTAGTGTAGAGTAGAGAATAGTGTAGAGAATAGAGTAGAGCAGAGAATAGTGTAGAGCAGAGAATAGTGTAGAGAATAGTGTAGAGTAGAGAATAGTGTAGAGAATAGTGTAGAGTAGAGAATAGTGTAGAGCAGAGAATAGTGTAGAGCAGAGAATAGTGTAGAGCAGAGAATAGTGTAGAGAATAGAGTAGAGCAGAGAATAGTGTAGAGCAGAGAATAGTGTAGAGCAGAGAATAGTGTAGAGCAGAGAATAGTGTAGAGAATAGAGTAGAGCAGAGAATAGTGTAGAGCAGAGAATAGTGTAGAGAATAGTGTAGAGTAGAGAATAGTGTAGAGCAGAGAATAGTGTAGAGAATAGTGTAGAGTAGAGAATAGTGTAGAGAATAGAGTAGAGCAGAGAATAGTGTAGAGCAGAGAATAGTGTAGAGAATAGTGTAGAGTAGAGAATAGTGTAGAGCAGAGAATAGTGTAGAGCAGAGAATAGTGTAGAGCAGAGAATAGTGTAGAGTAGAGAATAGTGTAGAGCAGAGAATAGAGTAGAGCAGAGAATAGTGTAGAGAATAGTGTAGAGTAGAGAATAGTGTAGAGCAGAGAATAGTGTAGAGCAGAGAATAGTGTAGAGAATAGTGTAGAGTAGAGAATAGTGTAGAGCAGAGAATAGTGTAGAGAATAGTGTAGAGAATAGTGTAGAGTAGAGAATAGTGTAGAGCAGAGAATAGTGTAGAGAATAGTGTAGAGTAGAGAATAGTGTAGAGCAGAGAATAGTGTAGAGAATAGTGTAGAGTAGAGAATAGTGTAGAGCAGAGAATAGTGTAGAGCAGAGAATAGTGTAGAGAATAGAGTAGAGCAGAGAATAGTGTAGAGCAGAGAATAGTGTAGAGAATAGTGTAGAGTAGAGAATAGTGTAGAGCAGAGAATAGTGTAGAGAATAGTGTAGAGTAGAGAATAGTGTAGAGCAGAGAATAGTGTAGAGAATAGTGTAGAGTAGAGAATAGTGTAGAGCAGAGAATAGTGTAGAGAATAGTGTAGAGTAGAGAATAGTGTAGAGAATAGTGTAGAGTAGAGAATAGTGTAGAGCAGAGAATAGTGTAGAGAATAGTGTAGAGTAGAGAATAGTGTAGAGAATAGTGTAGAGTAGAGAATAGTGTAGAGCAGAGAATAGTGTAGAGAATAGTGTAGAGTAGAGAATAGTGTAGAGAATAGTGTAGAGTAGAGAATAGTGTAGAGCAGAGAATAGTGTAGAGAATAGTGTAGAGTAGAGAATAGTGTAGAGAATAGTGTAGAGTAGAGAATAGTGTAGAGAATAGTGTAGAGCAGAGAATAGTGTAGAGCAGAGAATAGTGTAGAGTAGAGAATAGAACAGAGAACACAGAATAGCGTACAGTATAGAATAGAATAAAGAATAGAGTATATTGTATAGAGTAGAATAGAAAATAGAGTATAGGGTACAGTAGAGAATAGAGTAGAGAATCTTTTAGAGAAAATCTTTTTGTCTGGCTAACACTTTCTTTCTTTCTTTCTTTCTTTCTTTCTTTCTTTCTTTCTTTCTTTCTTTCTTTCTTTCTGTCTGTCTGTCTGTCTGTCTGTCTGTCTGTGAAGCTCCATACACAGGAACCGTTTGTGGATAAAATCTCTTGTACGCTCCATATAAAACTCCATATAACACTGAAAGTGTGACAGGAGTAAAGCGATGAATTGATATGGACAGTTCAGTGAGGACAGACTCACACTGTTACACTACAGGGAAAAACAGATGCTGTCTCTGATTCTACTGCTGTATTTGTGACATGTTAACATTCACGTACCGCCTGTATAAGTTGTGCATTTGCGACAGGTCTCGAGTCACCTGACGCCTCCTGAGCTGAGGACCCCCACTGAGCTGATCCATAATGTCTCCAAATGTCTTTAGGCTTTAAGTCCTGTGTGAACCTGAGTCGTGCTTTATTAATGATTCACAACCTTCTTCTGATGTGAGAAGTCTCGAGAGGTGTAACTGTCTACAACATCAGTCAGTCTGTCTTAATGAGCGAGTGAACAACAGCACGATTCCACACACAGAATCTTAATTATTTACGTAAAGGGAAATTGAAATATAAATCTGCTCAGTACATCATGTCCTGAATGATTTCACACTCCTGAGTGTGTGAGTGGTTTTGTAATAATATTTATTTCTTTGTGAGTATCAAATGTCCTCCCCTTAATGATAGAAAAACAGGATAGTTGTCCATGTCTTAGGGGACATTTAACTTGGATTAAGCAGAGAATTATTTATCAAAGACGTGTGTGTGTGTGTGTGTGTATGTGTGAGTGTGTGTGAGTGTGTGTGTGTGTGTGCATCACTACCACTAATACTTCTACCAAAAACACTACCACTACCACCACTACTATTACCACTATAACCTGTAATCTCAGAGACAAGAACTACTTCAGAGTGCTTCTTCTTTTTTTTTTTTATTATGATTTTATCGTGTCTTATTTTTAAATATATTTTTTTTTCTCTCTTATAAACTGTTTTCTAATTTCTATGTAAAGCACTTTGAATGACCTCTGTGTATGAAATGTGCTATACAAATAAACTTGCCTTGCCTTGCCTTGCCTTCTTACTCAACTTTTTTTAAACTGAAAGGTTTATGGTAGTCAGTGGTTAAGATGTTGGTCTACAAATCAGAAGGTTGTGAGTTCAATTCCCACGTCCACCAAGCAGACACTTCTGGGCCCCTGGGCAAGGCCCTTAAACCTCAATTGCTCAGATGTATAAAATGAGAAATCAGATGTATAAAAAAAGAAAATGTAAGTCACTCTGGATAATTCACCTTTACTTGTATAGCGCTCTTTACAATCGACATCGTCTCAAAGCAGCTTTACAGAACATAAACATAGAACAAAAGGTTGTTGTATAAAATGATGATTTAAAAAGGATAAGGGCGTCTGCTAAATACTGTAAATGTAAATGTATACGTTCTGAAAAACAAACAAAGGGTAAACATGGTTCAGATCTGATGCTCACTGATTTTGTTCTGTACATCCACTAGGTGGCGCTAGTCTCCCCCTCCTCACTCACTCACTCTCTCTCTCTCTCTCTCTCTCTCTCTCAATGAAGTCAGCGTTATTATGCTATTTCATACATATTGTCCACACTTATAGCCTTTTTTTTTTTTTTTTTTTTTAAATAAGTGAAAATCTAAAATGGAAATCACCTCCAGACCACCTGCTTTACTGTAAATACACACCAGGCTATTTGACCAAATTAAACTAAACTACTAAACTACTACTACTACTACTACTATTACTACTACTACTACTACTACTACTACTAATAATAATAATAATAATAATAATAATAATAATAATAATAATAATAATAATAATAATAATAATAGTAATAATAATAATAACAACAACAACAACAACAATAATAATAATAATAAATAATTATAATAATAAAAAGAAGAAGAAGAAGAAGAAGAAGAAGAAGAAGAAGAAGAAGAAGAAGAAGAAGAAGAAGAAAACCAGTTTTTAAACTGGAAAACTGTCTTCAGCATTTTAGATACTTGAATGTTTGAAATGTTGGGCACTGGAAGCTTTATTTATTTATTTTTTTAATTATTTCGTCTTTTGTATATGATGTTTAGACAAAACCCTGATCAATTCTGCAATATTAAGAGAAAGAGAAAATGAAAAGGCTTCTAGAAGCACTGTATACAGTACAACATTCCACCAGCAGATGGAAGTATTAGCATTCTTAAAAAGACATACAACACACACACACACACACACACACACACACACACACACACACACACACACACACACACACACACACGAGTATACCCAACCGTCTAGCAAAGATAAAGCCTTATTTGTTGTATTATTTAATGTATATTTGCATCAGCTGAGTCATATTTTAGTCATCTACAGTCTGTTGTAAGGAATTAAGAAGGCTGGAAATTAGAATTAAGATCTGTTTCAAAGCCATAAAGTTTTGTGTAAATCTGATCATTTTCTTATTGTATTTCCCTCTGATCTGACTGCTAACTGATAAGTAGTAGTATTGGAGTGTGTCTCTACATTTACTTTGTGTTCAAAACTGTCAACATGATGGACGACTACAGGACAAAATCTATCCACCTCAAATGCTCTTATTAAAAACCATCAATCAGTCATTTCAATTCAACTGAATTAGACTGTAATAAGTTCATCATTTTAGTTATGTTAACGTATCCAAACTGGTTTATTGTCTCCTGACCTTAAAGTGAAATTATAGTTCAATACCTCACCTGTTCCTGGTAAATCCCTGGAGTTTATGTGTATAATATGATGATATTGAGTAGCAGGTCACTGTCACACAATTCCTTTCCACGGCTTCACTATCTCATAGCCAAAGGATGAGATATTTCTGACAAAACCAAAAAACCTCCCCAACCCCACTGAATTATTTTATAAATATAAAACACAATGACTTTTATTTACTTCTAAATGTGTTCTGATTTTCATTTAATCATTCAGGTATTGAACACAATAATGACTAATCTTTTCATAAATCACACTACGACTACTATCACGATGGCTACTACCACCAATACTTCTACTTCTACTACCACTACCACCACTACTACTACCACTACTTCTACTACCACTACCACCACTACTACCACTACTTCTACTACCACTACCATCACTACTACTACCACCACCACTACCACCACTACGTCTACTACCACTACCACCACTACTTCTACTACCACTACCACCACTACTACTACCACCACTACTTATACTACCACTACCACCACTACTACTACTACCACTACCACCACTACTTATACTACCACTACCACCACTACTACTACTACCACCACTACTACTACCACCACTACTACTACATCCACCACTGGAATGTGGTAGCTCAGTGGTTAAGGTGTTGGACTACTGATCGGAAGGTCATGTGTTCGAACCCCAGGTCCACCAAGCTGCCACTGCTGGGCCCCTGAGCAAAGCCCTCTGGATAAGGGTGTTTGCTAAATGCTGTAAATGTACTACTATCATCACTACTGCTACTTAACTCCTACCACCACTACTATTACCATCATAAGAAGAAGAAGCCTTTATTATCGTCACATATACATTACAGCACAGTGGAATTCTTTTCTTCACATACCCCAACTGAGGATATTGGGGTCAGAGTGCAGGTGCAGCTATGGTGCAGCGCCCCTGGAGCAGGGAGGCTTGAGGGTCTTGCCCAAGAGCCCAGCAGTGACAGCTTGTGACATTATATGTGACATTGATACTACTACCACCAGCAGTACTTCTACCACCACCACTACTACCATCACTGCTAGTACTGCCACCAATACTTTTACCACCACCATTACCACCACCACTACCCCACTACTTCTACCTCCATTACTACTACCACCACTACCACTACCACCATTACTATTACCACCACTACCACCACTACTACTCCCACCACTACTTCTACCACCATTACTACTCCCACCACTACCACCATTACTACTCCAACCACTACCACCACCACCACCACTACCACCATTACTACCACCACCACCACCACATTACCACTACCCTTACTATTATCACTACCACCAACATTATTACTACTTTGACTTTTATTTAATAATAATACCACCATTACCACCATATTACTAATACTGCTAGCTCTAAAATTCATCATCATCATCATCATCATCATCATCATCATCATCATCATCATCATCATCATCATCATCATCATCATTCTGCCTTTTCCCTGTCTTCTCTTTCACTCAGAAATGTCACACTGTAAAAGACAAGTGTTAAATTTTCCCTGGTCTTTAACTGCGGAGCTACACATACTTAGATGACTGTTATTTACAGATTAGTGAAGAAATTGTGTGTTGCATAAATTGTTTAGGTTTGATGTCTTCCCTAAGACTGGCGAAGACTTGTTCTGGGTCGTTAGGGTGAGGCTTTGTTTTGCCCAAGAAGCCATAATTACACTTTCCTTATAAAAAGTTCCACCACCCACACACACAATACGTTTTTTCTTTTCAAATCGAGATGTGGAAGTAACATACAATGAAGTGTAGGAATCATATTTTCTTTCTTTTGTGTGTTTCTGAATAGTGACTGAACCGCCTTGGCTTTTGTATACCGAGTGTGAATACACGAGTATTCCCTGCAGTGACTAAACATTTACAGTACACTTGTATTTATTCATTTTAAAGAGGCTTTTATCCAAAGCCATTTCCACATGATGGAGAATAGAGTCTAAGCACAGCGCTGGTAAAGGAGCTGGTAGTGACAAATGTTGGAAGAGGAACATAGAGAGATACAATTAAACACACTCTCACACACTCATACACACTTACACCGAAAGACACAGAGAGGGATAGAGATAAACATAGGAGGTGACTGAAAATAAGAGTGAAAATTTGCTACTGAAAATACAAGAAAATATATTCTTTTGCAATTAAAATGGAGGAAACATCAAAATATTGGACTAAAAGATAAAAATTAGGATTTTTTTTCATGTTCCGACTCTTAATAATTCACTTCATCTGAGGTTGTTCGTGAATCAGCGACTCTGTGCTGTGATACAGATTTCCTACTGAAGTTCCTTGAAGGAAATTTTTTCCTCATGTCACACTGAAATTTGTCATCAATTACATATATTTTAATTTTAGTTTTGTTTTTTTATCCATTTATAGGTACATTTAATATTGTGAAACATACATGAGACAAGTTAGCTCCTGTTATATTATAGCAGCTATAAATTGTTGTTCTTCCCCTATTTTGTGGTTAATGAGACAGAAAATGCAGCTTGTCAGAAGTGGAAAGCTATAAAGTTCTGTGGCCTGAAGACTACGGAGTAAAACATACTGACTGGAACAGTGCTAACTCTAGAGACTCCTGAATGTTAAATGTTAAATAAATGTTAAATAAACTTAAACAGAAACAACTCACCATGTCAATGATTAGATGGTTTCCTATTCTTTTTTTTTTTTTCCTAAAAATGTTTAGTACCATGTACATTTTTACTAAAGAAAGGATATTTTACGTTTAATAATGCAAAAATAAAAGCTGTGATTTGAGTCAAAGCTGCTGTCATAGTCAATTAATGACCACTTGTTGACCAATCAGATTTGAGAATTGAGCAGTGTTTAAAAAAGACTTTTATTTCTTATAATATTTTATTCTCACTTATTCTCAGGGAAAGTTTAAATCCAGAAACAAAAGATTAAATCCTTTCCTCCTCTCTTTCTGTACTAGTCACCACACGATAAGTCATACAGTATGATTATACACGCCGACTAATACTAATTTGTAATAATGATTGTATTAATAAAAGACAGCAAGTGAAAAAAACATTCAAGTTCACTTCACTTGACGTCTAGCCGAAAATAATTGTAGCTAAATGCTTAAAAAAAAACATAATGAACAACCTGAAATCATAGACAATTAAATCAAGACAGATATTACTGGTTGAACTGGTATATAATAAAACCATTACTGTGAATCACATGCCCCATGACCCTTTCTTGATCCCTGTCCCTGTCTCTCACACACACACACACACTCATACATGTGCATACACACACAAATTTGATAACGCCGTCGTGATAGTCAGCGTCTGTACGGGGATCTTGATGTGCCATTCAAATGTGTTCTCGTCCGAGTCTTTTCCTCTTACAACCAGCCGTCTATCATAACAAGTAGCACAAGTGCCTTTTTCACTGCTCCCTTCCACTGCTGCTTATGCAAATGGCATTTGCATGAAACCCTGTTGCCTCGCAGGCCCTTCCTGTCCTGAGGAACACTTGGCAGTTTATGAGGCTCCACACACTGAGGCTACAGATTGGATGGTGGCCTAAATACTGAAAGCGAATGGAGCTGCAACTGCTGCTGGAAATGAATCCCACATGTCCGGTTCTCCGTCTCGGCCCCAGCACATCGCGTGTCATTATACGCATTACAACTGGAGTAATGTGATGACAAGTGGGGATAGTAGTCGAGAAAAAAAGGTTAAGTTAACTGCAATACTTAGTAGATGTCCGTCAATTTGTTCGATATGGGACAACTGGGAAATGTAACGTCAGTTCAGAAATGATGAAAAAATTGGACTGAAATGTCAACTCTACTATCCTTTGAGCAGCTGACTAAAAGATTGAGCTTCTTTCTTGAACCAGACTAAATACAATACCATTCCTCCTCCGGACATTAATCTGCCACTAAGGTGCCTGTGCGTAGATAGAAATGTGATTTAAAAGTGGAAAAAATAACAGTCAAATTCTCTATGATGATAAAAGAGCAGGGCATAGCACTGGATGATAAGATAACGCTGCAAGGTCTAGACAAATATGTGTCTGTAAAAGCAAGCTTTAGCTCGTTTAGATAAACCTGACGTCAGTGGAGCAGTGACTGCATGTAAAAGTGACATGACATATATGGAAGATTTTACAGCTAAGAAGCAGATGGGCCAAACATCTCTCTCTCTCTCTCTTTGTGGCATGTCCGCTTCTGAGTCAGAATACTTAATCCCTGAAGTGCTACAGTGAAGCGTGTTTGTCTGTGTGTGTGTGTGTGTGTGTGTGTGTGTTTGTCTGTGTGTGTGTGTGTGTGTGTGTGTGTGCTTCTTGATGGCTTTTAAAGTTAACATACAAAGTAGTGCCAGAATGAAGAGTCCAGAAGGCTTCACTCTAAACTCCAGCACTGGTCTGAAGTTCAAAACTATGTTCGGTGCCATTGTAGACGTTTAACTCGAAGGAAGACGACAAAGTTTACACTTTATTATGATTTCTTTCTCAATTTTACTTGTCAGTTTGAAGTTGGCTATTCAAAATCAGAATCAGAATACTTTATTAATCCCAATGGGAAAATTGGGTTCGTTAACGAAGCTCCAAGTCACCAAAATAAGAGCACGAATATAAAGACTTATATACACTAAGATAATATATACAAAAAAATATAAATACATTTAAATAACCATACAGGTAAAGGTATATTGTTGCACAGTTGTTATACATAGGATTTATACAGTCCAATGGACAAAGGAAGAAATTTCGTGTGTCGCTCCGTGGAGCATCTTTGTTGAATGGGTCTGCGACTGAACGTACTCCTGTATCTGTCCAGGACATCATGTAGTGTGTGGAAGATGTTGTCTGAGATGGCCAGTAGCATAGACAACATCTTTCTTTGTGACACTACAGTCAGAGAGTCCAGCTCCACCACCACAACATCACCGGCCTTACGGATGAGTTTGTTCAGTCTGTTGGCATCGGCTACCTTCAGTCCGCTGCCCCAGCAAAAAAAGATGCACTGGCTACAACAGACTTGTAGAACATCTTCAGCATCGTCCTGCAGATGATGAACAACCTCAGCCTCCTAAGAAATTAGAGGTGGCTCTGGACCTCCTTCTAGATGGCTTCAGAGTTCTTAGTCCAGTCCAGTTTATTCATGTGATAGTCATGAATATCGGTGAATAATATACATAGAACAAAATATGAAGAGTATTTGCAATAGTTATTTACACCAAAATAACTCATAATTATTCATAACATGAGGAATCATTTCATTAAGTAAAGCTGGAACAGTTATTAAGATAAGTGGAGGCATAATAAGATTAGATGGGTTAAGCTACCATCTATGATCTATCAATAACTCGACAATGAAACTGTAAACCTTGAGCAACGTATTATAACACAAGCTCTCATCAGCATAATAAGAACGATGTGGGGTTTTATATTGATGTACACACTCACACACTGAAAACTCAATGGCAGTTGCATTCATGATTTCACAATTTTTAAGTGTTAAAACATCACAAAACCTGTAGCTTGTCATTATGTTAGTAATAATGGAAGCTTGGGGTAATTCATTAATTAATTAATTCGTTTTTTTGTAGTCATTCACTCGCCGTCTTTGCAATTTTTTTTTAGACATAATTTGTCGATTGGATGAATTGATTGCTCTCTAAACTATAATGGTGATCCATATGTTACAAAGACAAGTTAATAAACCCGTGTGTCATCTGTACAAATGATTAATCATATACTCAAATTATTATGAGGCATTATGTGAATCCTGTATATCACATAGCCTATTGAAGATGCAGATAAAGATGATGCCAGATAAATAAATAAAAAATACGGACTGGATACTTCGAGGATTTTTCGTGCTTCATTAAAATGCTTTTAGTTGAAAACGAATACCTTGAAAGAAAAAATTAAATAGAAAGTGAAACGAAAGCATTTCATTATACTTTCAGCATTGCTTTATAAAAGAGTTACTGTAGGTGATCTTGCGTGTATGTGCTGTGTAATAAATACCCTATGTACATTACCTACAAATAGTGTTACCAAAAAATCCTTAGTGACTGATAAACAAATCACTGGATGAATTTAAAATAAAAATAAAAACTGCCCCAGTGACTGCTCATTTGTTTAACGAGTACATTATTGAAATGTAGGTTCTTCAGTTGTGTCTCTGTGGTAACTCTATTGTAAAGATATTTTTTACTAAGCTAAACTGGTGGCTGTGTGTGTGTGTGTGTGTGTGTGTGTGTGTGTGTGTGTGTGTGAGTAAGTGTTTGTGTGTGCATGTTTGTGTGCGTGTGTTTGTGTGTGTTTGTATGTGAGTGTGTTTGTGTGTGCGTGTTTGTTTGTGTTTATGTGTGTGTGAGTGTGTGTGGGTGAGTGTGTGTTTGTGTGTGTGTATTTGTGTGTGTGGGTGAGTGTGTGTTTGTATGTGAGTGTGTATGTGTGAGTGTGTGTTTGTGTGTATGTGTGTGTGTTTGTTTGTGTTTGTGTGTGTGTGTGTGTGGGTGAGTGTGTGTTTGTGTGTGTTTGTATGTGAGTGTGTTTGTGTGTGCGTGTTTGTTTGTGTTTATGTGTGTGTGTGAGTGTGTGTGGGTGAGTGTGTGTTTGTGTGTGTGTATTTGTGTGTGTGGGTGAGTGTGTGTTTGTATGTGAGTGTGTATGTGTGAGTGTGTGTTTGTGTGTGTGAGTGTGTGTGTGTGTGTTTGTTTGTGTTTGTGTGTGTGTGGGTGAGTGTGTGTTTGTGTGTGTTTGTATGTGAGTGTGTTTGTGTGTGCGTGTTTGTTTGTGTGTGTGGGTGAGTGTGTGTTTGTGTGTGTGTGTTTGTGTGTGTATGTGTGTGTGTGTGAGTGTGTGTGTGTATTCTATCCAACATTGTTATAATGAATGTAACATTGCAGGTCTAAATTCAGAGCTGTGGTGTTTATAAAACACTGCACGAGTTCATACAATCTCATTACATGCTGTAGGTCATTAAAGGCGCTTTGCTGTGTGGATTTTTCTCCTTTGCACCTCAGGACACTGTGCGGTTAAACTTCCCTCCTGTCCATCCATTAGCCATGTTGAAAAGTCATGAATATGCAGCAGCTCATTAGCATATTCAGCAGCTCGTGCGTAGCTGGTTGTCCCGAGCAGAAAGCGGGGCAGGATCGCGGGCGCTGCACGAACCGAGGGGCGGATAATCGCGCGGCTGTGTTTTTCAATGCGAAACGGAGGAAACACTGAATCCACCAGCACCGAGGCACCTTTTTTTTAGCTCGCTGTTTTTTCCCCTTGTTCTCCAGCGACCTCGGTGCGCTCTCTCGGGTTTGGTCCGAGAAACAAAAGCGAAAAAAGCAGTGAAGGTGTTTGTGTGGTTGTAGATCAGGACTCGAAGGAGGGGAGGCGGCGCGGCATGAACGCCCGCTCACCGGCCCTGCTGTGGGTGAGAGAGCAGGCAGCGCTCCGTGTAACCGCGACACGCACCGAGCAACAAAGACGCGGTTACTTTCTGTCCGTTAACTCGTCCTCAGATTGAACCCGCGCTCAAAGAGAAAGAACAAGGGATAAGGCTACGGTTTGATCTCTGGAGCTCTGGTGTGTGTGTGTGTGTGAGAACATAAAAAAGCCACGATGATGCCCTCGATCGCCGTCCGGATCCTTCTTCTCGGCTTGTGCGTGCGCAGCGCCGCGGCTCAGCCAGCGTCCACTCCGGCCGTGTGCGCACCAGCGTGCCGCTGTGACGGAGACGGAGGCGCTGACTGCTCCGGGAGAGGACTGAGCTCCGTGCCGAGCGGCCTCAGCGCCTTCACCTACTACCTGTGAGTCGTCTTTCTCTCCGCTTCAGTTAGAGCCATCAGCTCGTGCATGGTGCTTCATGTGTGCCGGTGTAGTCGCTGTTAGAGGAAAGGCAAAGTTTTCCATATTAAATGAAGTATGTGGTGGTGAATAAACTCTGTTATAGTCTGGAGTTTAATTCTATAGTGACTTATTTTGATAGTGATTTATTCTGTTACAAGCTTTAACATTAATGAACTCTTATTATTGAATTAAATGGGTTACACTGTAGAATTAATTATAGATGTCAGTCCATTAGGCTTGAATGAAACTTTATAATAGTGAATAAACTCTGTTATAGTCTTGAATTTAATTCTGTAGAGACTTATTTTGATAGTGAACTCTTAGTAGTGAATTAAACGGGTTACACTGTAGAATTAACTATATGTCAGTCCGTTAGGCTTGAATGAACCTTTATAATAGTGAATAAACTCTGTTACAGTCTGGAGTTTAATTCTATAGAGAATTATTTCAATAGTGAACTCTTAGTAGTGAATTAAACGGGTTACACTGTAGAATTAACTATATGTCAGTCCGTTAGGCTTGAATGAACCTTTATAATAGTGAATAAACTCTGTTACAGTCTGGAGTTTAATTCTATAGAGACTTATTTCGATAGTGATTTATTCTTTTACAAGCTTTAACCTTAATGAACTCTTATTAGTGAACTAAACGGGTTACACTGTAGAATTAAGTATAGATGTAGTCCGTTAGGCTTGAATGAACCTTCATAATAGTGAATAAACTCTGTTACAGTCTGGAGTTTAATTCTATAGAGACTTATTTCGATAGTGATTTATTCTTTTACAAGCTTTAACCTTAATGAACTCTTATTAGTGAACTAAACGGGTTACACTGTAGAATTCAGTCTGTTAGGCTTGAATGAACCTTTATAATAGTGAATAAACCCTGGTACAGTTTTTAATTAACACGCAGTTGCATTAACTTGTGGTCTTGGATGAACTCTGTAATGCAAACTGCTTCAATGTTGAATTAACTCTTGGTGGTTTGAATCAACTCAGTTTGAGTCAAGAATTAGAACTTTATAATAGAGATTTAACTCAGTTACATTGCTTAATGAGCATTTGGTGGTGAATTCACACTTACAGTCTTGGAAGAACTCTATAGTGATGAATTATACCTTGATACACTCTATTGTAGTGTAAATGAACTCTATTACAGTGGGGAAATAAATCTATATCGCTGAAGTAACTCTGTTACGGACTTGATTGAACAATATATGAATTAAACCAGGATACACTCATGTATTAATGCTTACAGTGTTTTATTAACTCTATAGTTGTGAATTAACTCCGTTACAATGCTGAAGTCTTGAATTAGCAATTAGTGGTGAATTAGAACTGTATGAATGTATGTCGAATTAAGTCTGTAGTGGTAAATTAACTCTGTATTTTAATGATGAATTAACAATGTGACATCCTTTAGGTATCTATTAGTGGGGAAGAAACTCTGATATTGTTGAATTGACTCTACAGATAATTAATTTAGTGTTAAATTAACTCTGTATTGGTGAATTAACTCTAAAATGATTTTGTTGAAATGGATGGTTTGTTGAATCCTGTTACAGTGTTAAATTAATTCTGTTACAGTCTTGAATTAACACTTAGTGATGAATTGATTCTGTTACAGGGTCGAATTAACTCTGTATGTACAACTAACATGTTAAGTCTTGAATTAACGCATAATAGTTATTCAACTCTATTATAGTGTTGGATTAACTCTAAGGTAGCAAATTAACTTTGTTCCAGACGTGAAGTGTCTTTTAGTTTTCTATTAAGTGTAAGGAACTTCAACGCAGCATAGAATTTCCTCTGTATTGATTATTTAACTCTTACAGTGTTGAATTTACTTAATAGCAGTGAATTAATTCTTACGGTATTTAATGTACTCTGTAGAGTTAAATGAACTCACAGTTCGATTTTTACTCTGTAGTGTTGAACGAACTCTATAGTGGCAAATTATCTCTGTTGTAGCATAGAATAGAATTTATTGTTGTGTATTAAGTTTTACAGATTTCCAAAATCTTTTCTTAATGAGATGCTTAACATGAAGTTACTACTAGTCCTAAAGCCACGAGTTCAAACTAAACACCTTCTGCATTTAGCGCAGTCTGGAGCACCATGTCATGTTTCTGTGACAGGACCATTGTTTTCTTTGGACAGAAATTGGAACGAGTGACTACTCTGGCCAATAACCAGCACAAACAGCCATTTCCCTAAGTAGAGCAGGGGGCGGGGGGGTGAAGGGGGTAATGTGTGGTGGGAGGTGGAGTGAAGTGTGCAGTACTATTGCTGCTTTATTAAACACCTCACAGACTGGCTGCTGAACTCCGGCAACCCGAGACAGGGCTTTTTATGTGCCTCAGACCGATTTTTTTTTTTTTTTCAGAGCATTCCACACACCCAGGCAGGAGAGGATTGTTGCACTGTAGGGTGTTGAGTTATACAAGACTCATGTTAACGTTCTAATACGCTTCGTTCTGTACTGCTGGTCCTCGTATACCTGTAGTTTGGCTAATAAACAAAATAAAAAGCCTTTGTTTTATATTTAAAAAACGTCATTACATTGCACTTCAGGTCTCTAAGCACTTTGCAAGCGTGTACAGGGAGGGGATGAGTTAGAGATTGATAAGCATGTCCATGGGAATGTGTACAGCTTGTTAAAAAGTAACAGCAGCTCAGATGATGCAACTGGTCAACGTTTATGCAGTTAAATATTTATTTATTTATTTATTTTTTAATAACAAAGTAAAACCGGTGATGGGATTTTTTTTGACAAATTACTCTGTGCATATAAAAGTACTGTATACACTAGATCAGTCTTAATGACGTTAGTTCTTTGTTGTAGAACGAAGATATCTTTAACCCTCGTCTTCTCAAAAACCACAGGAGCGGTTAAGATCGCGTGAAAGCCGCTAGTCGTTACAACTCGTTGTTACATATGACGTTCTACACTTCTACGTTTTATTCCTCTTATATCACAGAACTCTGTCCACTATTACCATATATAACTTACTAAAGACCTCTATGCTTGTCATAACTTTTGATAATTATAGTTAATGTTGTGCTGTATCTGTGAAATGATCTAGTCCCCTGTGTGACTTCAGTTATAGCAGAGATAAAGCGCTGTTCCTTCACTTTACTCGTTTTCTCTCCTCTAAGAGAAGTCGATAAAACGAAAAAAAACACGCAGCGTGTCATAAAAACAGTTCTACGCTCTGAAGGATTTCCGAATTTCTTTAGTCTCGCATTTTTTGATTTGAATTCTAATCAGCATTACTGTCTGAACTGCTGCTATAGACAATAAATCAACACCTTCTGACCAATCAGAATCGAGACTTCAACAGCGCTGAGGTTTTATTCCTTTATTCATTCGTTATGCAAGAGACCAACAACAAATTCACACAGAAGCAATGCTTTGGGTACACACACAAACACACACACACACATACACAC
This sequence comes from Tachysurus vachellii, assembly GCF_030014155.1. Classification (NCBI taxonomy): domain Eukaryota; kingdom Metazoa; phylum Chordata; class Actinopteri; order Siluriformes; family Bagridae; genus Tachysurus; species Tachysurus vachellii. The sequence goes on along the minus strand of NC_083482.1, from coordinate 11,957,231 downwards.
ACACACACACACACAGAGGTTTATCAGTTATTGCAGTTGTTAAAGTGAAATGTTTATGTCAACTGCAGTGTTCGTTTCTATTGGAACACCACCACCATTTTTTTTTTTTTTTTTTACTAAATGACTCTTGACTCACTTTTTCACACACTTCTCTCCTGTCAGCCTGACAGTTGTATATCAGCAAAGCCCCTCCTCATTAAAGCCCACTTCTCTTTATTACCTCCCCACTCCACTTCCTCGAAGTAGCTCTGCACTGCGTCTTTCCCAGCCTGGCCGCTCTGAAAGCAGCTCGTCTGAATATCTAGAAATATCTTTGCCAAGCAGCAGAGTGTAATCCAACTCCAGGCTAAGTCCAGTTTGCGGAAGTGATAAGGCCAGAAATAAAGCCTGAGCGTTAACACTCACCCTGGCAGGGGCCATCTTAGATATTGCAGCGTGATACGGAACGGCCGTGAACTCGCACGACTCGTGCGCTTTAATGATTTTTTTTCACAGCAGACTTTGCAGTGTCTTTGTATGAGACAAGAATAATGAAGGCACATGGTTTAATTGTCTTTTGTGTAAAATGACTAAATAGTCAAAAGTTCATGAACAGTGCTGGTATTCTGACAATGAAAGTTCAAGCAAAAGAATGAAAACCGCTCACCAGTCTACAAAAAAATGTACTCAGCTTGAGGGAGTAATTCTGTCTTTTTTTGTAATTTCTTAGAAAAACATTCCCCAGAGGGACAATTTGAACCTAAAATCCCTTTACCTTGTTAGATCTAACATATATATACACATATATATATATGTGTATATATATGTGTATATATATGCTTATATTGTGTGTGTGTGCATGTGTGTGTGCATGTGTGTGTGGTGGCTTAGTGGTTAGCATGTTTGCTTTGCACATCCGGGGTTTGATGGGTTCTGTTCCTTGCATATACAGAGTTCGCATGCCTCAGGGCTGCTCATTCCTCCTTCTGGGTACTTCAGGTTCCTCCCTCAGTCTAAAGACACTTAATGATTGACATCCCTAAATGTGCGAACGGTCTGATCCAGCACTTAAAGGATCTTCTGCTAACATCTCATTGCTGGATAGCACTTCAAGAGGTATTGTGAAGTCCAGGCCTCGATGGCTCAGAGATGTTTTGTCAGCAGAATATGGAACCTAAACAACATTGCAGTTTTAATGTTATGACTTATTCAGATGGGAGATTTGCTAACTTGCAGCGTTCCTGGTTCAAACCTGAGCTCGACTTGTGTACTGACCGTGTCACTGTGGGTTTCCTCTGTTCTGGATCTGGTGGATCGGCTACACCGACTGGCTCCTGAGTGTAAATGAGTGGGTTGTACGGTATATATGGTGCTTTGACTGCCATACAATTCAGGTGCATTCTTAATTTGCACCCAGTTTACTACAGTGCAATAAAAAGATTTTTGAAGATTTTTATTTGAACATGTGTTGCTACATGCTGCATAATTATAATAATTCCGTCTTGATATTTGACCGACTGAATGTGTATGCCCACTCGGTTCCCAGCTATTGACAAGTTTTCTGCTATATCGGTAAATATCTACAGTTCAGTTACTCCACATTTTACAGGGCTGATTAATTAGTGTAAATAAAAGGTTACTGCTTACTGTATTGCTTAACTGTCAGTCAGTACCAGTCATAGCTTGAATTGAGGGGTTTGTCGTGCTTTGAGAAATGCCCTGGCGCACAGCCGGCTCGCTGCTCTGCATGCCTTATTGCATTTCTGGTATTTATTTATGTAATTGATAATACTAGGGCACCTCTCTGTGTCTCTGCCTCGAATCGCCCGCTGCTGCCGCCGCCGCCGCCGCCGTGTCGGTCCTTGCAGAGAAAGAGAGAGAGCCGGAAAGAGGATCAGAGGGGAACATGGAAAAAAAAACATACAGAAAGAATAAAATAAGATTTATGGGCAGAGAGAATGAGAGAAAGGAGAGAAGTGTATTGTGTGTGTGTGTGTGTGTGTGTGTGTGTGTGTGTGTGTGTGTGTGTGTGTGTGTGTGTGTGTGTGTGTGACCCCCCCTGTGCACAGAGCAGCTCCAAGGCTTGTGTGGTTAATAAAGTTTGCACAGTTTCAGCAGGTCGTTGCGTAACGCCTCAGGTTAATGATCCACCGTGTGAGGCGGGGCGCAAACGGCGGCTCTCTGACGCAGAACTCCAGCTTAAGGAACAAACACACACAGTCGTCGCCTCGGCGCACAAACGAAACCTTGACCTTGAACTCGCATGAAAAGAGGCCATAACCTATTACAGCGCAAGTGTGAACTGCCCTTCACAGATAACGTGTACAAAAGCATGCATTGTGCATTCAGTGTATGATCTATGGACATTTACTGATACTGATACAGATACAGCGGATTCTTTTCCAAGAAGATTAGCAGCAAGATTACTTAAATTATATTGTTCTAGCGCCCGACTTCAATTTCAAGCCGTTTTGACTCTCACCGCTTTGATGCCGTCTTATCTTTTGCGCCTCATCCGTCTCAGCGCAGACTCTGTGACTCTGTGACCGCTGTGTATGTGTGCGTGAAGCGGAGACGTCCCCTCCCTCGGCAGTCTGTCCACGCACCATTAGCAGCCCCTTGTTTCAGACTCACTTGAGCAGTTCCTCATCCAGTTTATGGAATGTGCCTTTGTATCCCGTTAAGCAGACAGAGGCGCCATGTTGTGCTGTGTCTTAAAAGGCCCTGGTATGGGACGTGACGGTTGTGTCCGGCCAGACAGAACACACACCTTGAGTTTTCCACACACGCATGCATGCATGCAGGGCTTTTAAACAGCTTTCCTAAGGAGACACGACGACAAACGTGCGTCTGTGCATGAATCACGGCCGAAATGGAAAACAGAACGGCTTGACTAATGCACTTTTAATAGTGCTTACAGGAGCCGTGATACGGACGGGTTTGAAGGTCACAAGCGTGAGGGTTTGAGTTTTTCTAGCCAAACCTTGACTTTGTAGTTTACAGTCTGCTTTATTGATCTCTCAGTAATTTAGGATTGTGTCCAAGCCTTGGGGACTGGTTGTGGGGTGGATGTGTGACTGTCCAGGCTCTAGTTTGATCTCTACTGTTACTCTACAGCAGACTGGGGAATGAGTGTGAAATTTATACTTCACTATCCAATCACAGCATGAGCACATTTTCTCCTGAACTGCACTATCTGCCTCCAACGTAACGAATCCTCCTGTCAGTAACGAATACTGCGTTTATTTGGTTCCAAGAACTTCTTCCAAGGATAGAGGAAGAGATTTTTGTAGTCAGGACTTTGTTTAATTCCTAATTTTCTTTGCTGCAGCTGTTAATAACATAGTTACGAAGAGCAAAACGTTGGTCGCTGTAAATAGGAGCAAAAACAAACATTGTGGACCACCAACATCCAACCAGTCAGGACAAGAGGAAGTGCCTCTGCTTGCATGTTAGTCACGTTGGATGTCAGTTCGGGAGTTCAGGCGTTTTAGCCTAGGTGGCTTTGGAGGAAGGGATGTGTGTGTGTTTGGATTTTGAGCTTCGGCTAACTGCGTGTGCTTGTTTACTCGCCTTGGGGGCTCCATCTATGAAGGGTAAATAAATGCTTTCTTCCATGAAAAAATTCACCTTAACATTCAAAGCTGTAATTAATTAACGATTTTATTTAAGAAAGTCTGTGTATTAAGTTTACATCCACATCTGTGTGATTTAGATGTTGCTATAGAAACAATAACAATCACAAGCGCTTTATTAACTCTGTCATTTGCCTTGCATGTGGAACTGCTGAAGCATCAGAGCTGCTGGTAGAGAAATTGAATCAGACTTAAACTTTAACAGCACTGTGTTATAAAAGGATGTCACTTATAACCGAAACAATGTTTTTATTATCTTTCTCTTGGAGTAAAACTGGGCCTCACTTTTTTTATAACCGGAAATGTCCACACACCAGAATTCCACTCTTTAGGAATATAAGAGAGAGGCGTCCAGGAAGTTAGTGCGATAAGTTAGTAAGCTGCGTCCTAAACGATGTACTGCACACTACACTACACTACCCACTTAGTGTGCCACTAGGTACTCCATCATCTAGCGTTTTAGCGTTTGTGCCACTAGGTACTCCATCATCTAGAGTTTTAGAACATCGTGAACGAGCTGATGCAGCTGTGAGCCACTTTTATTCACTTTCATTCACACTCTTCCTCACTTAATGGCAAAGCTCGAGGACAACTTTAGAATTGGAGAAAATATGATAACAGAATGTGTGTATGTGTGTGAGAGTGTGTGAGAGAGTGTGTGTGAGAGTATGTGCCAGAGTGTGTGAGAGAGAGTGCGTGTGTGTGTGTGTTAGAGTGTGGGACAGTGTGTGGGAGAGTGTGTGAGAGAGTGTCTGTGAGAGTATGTGTCAGAGTGTGTGAGAGCGTGTGAGAGAGAGTGCGTGTGTGTGTGTGTGTGAGAATGTGTGAGAGTATGTGTCAGAGTGTGTGAGAGAGAGTGCGTGTGTGTGTGTGTGTGTGTGTGTGTGAGAATGTGTGAGAGTATGTGAGAGAGAGTGCGTGTGTGTGTGTGTGTGTGTGTGTGTGTGTGAGAATGTGTGAGAGTATGTGTCAGAGTGTGTGAGAGCATGTGAGAGAGAGTGCGTGTGTGTGTGTGTGTGTGTGAGAATGTGTGAGAGTATGTGTCAGAGTGTGTGAGAGCATGTGAGAGAGAGTGCGTGTGTGTGTGTGTGTGTGTGTGAGAATGTGTGTGCTAGAGTGTGGGAGAGTGTGTGGGAGAGTGTGTGAGAGAGTGTCTGTGAGAGTATGTGTCAGTGTGTGAGAGAGAGTGCGTGTGTGTGTGTGTGTGTGTGTGTGTGTGTGTGTGAGAATGTGTGTGTTAGAGTGTGTGAGAGCATGTGAGAGAGAGTGCGTGTGTGTGTGTGTGTGTGTGTGTGTGTGTGTGTGTGTGTGTGTGTGAGAATGTGTGTGTTAGAGTGTGTGAGAGCATGTGAGAGAGAGTGCGTGTGTGTGTGTGAGAATGTGTGTGTTAGAGTGTGTGTAAAAGTGTGTGTATGAGTGTGTGCGTGTGAGAGTGTGTGTGCAAGTGTGTGTGTTCACGAGCCCTGCTCTGATATTTGAGCCTATATTTCTTGCCAGATATTGTAATCTTTTTTTATCTCCACAGCAATCACAGTCACACTCTTTACTGTTAAAATCATTTGCAGCCCCATAAACCCTGATTTGTTGCGATGACTTTAATTGTTTATAGAGGTTTAATTGCAGGATGCATTTATCAGCGTTATTAGAGTTACCCAGACGTCATTGTGCACTGGCACAGCAGTCGCAACCTTTTTTATTTCTGGAGCACAACGTAAATGACCTAATGTTTTTCTCTCTCTCACTCTCTTTCTCTCTCTCTCCTGCACACACACACACATACACACACACGCACACACACACGCACACAGAAAATCCCTGAGTTTAATAAAAATGTGAAATTGGATTTTATAATTACTCAGATTCTTGAGTTATTACTTATTGGACGGTGGTTCTGTAAGCAGAAACAGCTGTGAGGGTCTGAGAGAGACACAATAGCTCAGTGGACTTTTCCAAAGACGTTCTGGGTATTGACTTTTAGAAATCCGGTCATATTGACATATTGAGGGAAAAAAAAAAAACCATGTCGGTCTTGAGACGAGCCAGAAATGTTCAGTTTACCTCAGGTGTAATTTTGTTCTTTTTTAAACTCTAAGATAAGCCAATTAAAAGCTGTAGCACTCCAGTGTAATAAATTATTTAGGACAGTAATTGCAGAATCACTGCTTTTATCTTCCAGTGGATGAGTGCTGGATAGGTCACAATTAAAAAAGGAGGTGTGGTGCCTGACTGGTTGGGTGTAACAAACCGCAGCGTACATTTACAAGACCATAAATCACAGACTAAAAATCACAAGATTTTATTATAGATGTTTCCTTATTGTGGATTAGATAAAACTGGGACATTGCTAAATACCCAGACTCGAACTCAAAACCCAGACTCAAACTCAAACCCAGACTCGAACTCAAACCCAGACTCGAACTCAAACCCAGACTCGAACTCAAAACCCAGACTCGAACTCAAACCCAGACTCGAACTCAAACCCAGACTCGAACTCAAACCCAGACTCAAACTCAAAACCCAGACTCAAACTCAAACCCAGACTCGAACTCAATCCCAGACTCAAACTCAAAACCCAGACTCGAACTCAAACCCAGACTCGAACTCAAAACCCAGACTCGAACTCAAACCCAAACTCGAACTCAAACCCATACTCTAACTCAAAACCCAGACTCAAACTCAAACCCAGACTCAAACTCAAAACCAAACCCAGACTCTAACTAAAACCCAGACTCAAACTCAAACCCAGACTCAAACTCAAACCCAGACTCGAATTAATATAAGATAAGGTAAGATGAGGTAAGATAAGATAAGGTCACAATTAAAAAAGGAGGTGTGGTGCCTGACTGGTTGGGTGTAACAAACCGCAGCGTACATTTACAAGACCATAAATCACAGACTAAAAATCACAAGATTTTATTATAGAGGTTTCCTTATTGTGGATTAGATAAAACTGGGACATTGCTAAATACCCAGACTCAAACTCAAAACCCAGACTCAAACTCAAACCCAGACTCGAACTCAAACCCAGACTCGAACTCAAACCCAGACTCGAACTCAAAACCCAGACTCGAACTCAAACCCAGACTCGAACTCAAACCCAGACTCGAACTCAAACCCAGACTCGAACTCAAAACCCAGACTCAAACTCAAACCCAGACTCGAACTCAAAACCCAGACTCGAACTCAAACCCAGACTCGAACTCAAAACCCAGACTCGAACTCAAACCCAAACTCGAACTCAAACCCAGACTCTAACTCAAAACCCAGACTCAAACTCAAACCCAGACTCAAACTCAAAACCAAACCCAGACTCTAACTAAAACCCAGACTCAAACTCAAACCCAGACTCAAACTCAAACTCAGACTCGAACTCAAAACCAAACCCAGACTCGAACTAAAACCCAGACTCGAACTCAAACCCAGACTCAAACTCAAACCCAGACTCAAACTCAAAACCAAACCCAGACTCTAACTAAAACCCAGACTCAAACTCAAACCCAGACTCAAACTAAAACCCAGACTCAAACTTAAACCCAGATTCAAAGTCAAACCCTGACTCAAACTCAAACCTAGACTCAAACACAGACTCAAACTCAAACCCAGACTCGAACTCAAACCCAGACTCGAATTAAGATAAGATAAGGTAAGATAAGGTAAGATAAGATAAGGTCACAATTAAAAAAGGAGGTGTGGTGCCTGACTGGTTGGGTGTAACAAACCGCAGCGTACATTTACAAGACCATAAATCACAGACTAAAAATCACAAGATTTTATTATAGCTGTTTCCTTATTGTGGATTAGATAAAACTGGGACATTGCTAAATACCCAGACTCGAACTCAAAACCCAGACTCAAACTCAAACCCAGACTCGAACTCAAAACCCAGACTCAAAACCAAACCCAGACTCGAACTCAAAACCCAGACTCAAAACCAAACCCAGACTCGAACTCAAAACCCAGACTCAAAACCAAACCCAGACTCGAACTAAAACCCAGACTCCAACTCGAACCCAGACTTTAACACAAACCGAGACTCAAACTCAAACCCAGACTTTAACACAAACCCAGACTTTAACACAAACCGAGACTCAAACTCAAACCCAGACTTTAACACAAACCCAGACTCAAACTCAAACCCAGACTTGAACATACCCTTTAATTTCAGCCGTAAACTGAGTATTATGTATATTAATGTTTTATTTATTATGAATGCTGATATTTAATAACTGTTCCTTAACTAAAATCACAAAGCAGCTTTAATGCAAGAATAGAAATAGAGGCTTTAAGACCTAAATCTTAGAAGCTTGAGGTTACGGTGACAAAACATTTACAAACTGTTTACGTTTACGTTCATGCATTTGGTAGACGCCTTTATCCAGAGTGACGTACAAAAGTGCAAAATGTTACAGCAACAAAATCAACCAACCAGAGCGCAGTTCCACCAATACGTTGGATCATTTAGGAGCTCGATGCTCGGAGCTCTGACACGCTCTAGCAAATTTATTGTTAAATCCTGGCATTTGATAGAATTTTCAGCTAGTAGTGTTGGCAGCTCTGTACTGAAAGCCTCTGAGCAGCTGTTCTAAACTGTTCAAACTGCTCAATCATGCAACACAGGAATGTAAATAGAGACACACAGCAGTCATTCGATTGATCTTAGACCTATGCAACAAACAGCTGAGTGGTTTAGCGTGGCATTTAGTGGTTTAATGTGGATTTGTGCGTAATTTAAACAACCAAAAATCATACATTTTAAACTTCATTCTTTCCGCAAAGTTGGAAGCACACACATGAAATATATCTACTTTTCTGACATATGTTAAGTTTGAATGTATTTTTTTTTTAACAATAGTCACAAACTCAATCAAAAAAAAAAAAAAAAAATTATAAAATTTAAAATTGTAAAATGAAAATTATAGAATTTATTCTATTTTTTTTACTTTAAAAAAAAATCACCTTTATTTTTAACAATCAAACGCCGTCTGGTGAAGGTGTTTTTCAATGGATCAGAATTCAGCATTTAGGTAACAAACCTCCAGTTCATACATGACAAGCCCAAAAGTGTGTGAAAACCTGACCATCAAACCCATATGTGCTTCTTCTCCAAACAGTTGCCACAAATTTACAAGCACTTAATTGTACGTTTTACTTTTACGTTTTGGATCTAAAAGACCTCAAACCTGTTCCAGAACGACAATGTCCCTGTGCACAAAGTACAGCGCTCCATGGACACATGGTCTATCAAGAATGGAGTAAAAGAACTCGAGTGTCCTGCACAGAGCCTGGACTCTGACTCTACCCCACTGAAAACCTTTGAGATGAATTGAAACACAGACCGAACCGGAGATGATTTACATCTTATATTTTTCTAAAAACAGCCTTCAGTTAACTGCCATGAGCATGGACGCTCTGTACGAAAGGGTTATTGTGTGCCTTATGGAAACGTTTCACACTAACGAGTAGGTCTGTCACAAAAGGCCTCACAAGGCCAAAGAGAATATCACCGTGTCTACGAGGCGCCTGCGTTCTCCGCTGTCAACAGTCACCAAGCGAAGGCGCTGTGCAGTGCAGAGTGTAGAGTGGATTAATGGACTTTTTGTGTTTAAGTGAGCCTGCAGGCTGTTCTAACGCCCTGACATGTTATCAGCATTGTAATGGGCCTGGCCTCGACAGTTCTCAGGATATAAGCCTAAACACTTAATCATAGCTGTTA
>NC_083482.1:11900404-11940404 GCF_030014155.1 Tachysurus vachellii | reverse complement strand
GTTTCTTCCTCTTGTTCTCGGCTTTCTTTCTGTCTGTTTGTCTGTCTTTCTCTCTCTCTTCTCTCTTTTCTCTCTCTCTGTCGCTCTCTCTCTCTTCTCTCTCTCTCTCTCTCTCTCTCTCTCTCTCTCTCTCTCTCTCACTTCTCTCTGTCTCCCCCCTCTCTCTCTTCTCTCTCTCTCTCTCTCTCTCTCTCTCTCTCTCTCTCTCTCTCACTTCTCTCTGTCTCCCCCCTCTCTCTCTCCCTCTCTCCCTCTCTCTCCCCCCTCTCTCTCTCCCCTCTCTCTCTCTCCCTGTCTCTCTCTTTCTCTCTCTCACTTCTCTCTGTCTCTCTCTCTCTCTCTCTCCCTCTCTCTCTGTCTCCCCCTCTCTCTCTCTCTCTCTCTCTCTCTCTCACCCACCCTCTCCCGCCCCCTCTCTCGTTCTCGTTCTCTCTCTCTCTCTCTCTCTCTCTCTCTCTCTCTCTCTCTCTCTCTCTCTCTCCCTCTCCCTCCCTCCCCCTTTCTCCCTCCCCCCCTCTCTCGTTCTCTCTCTCTTTCTCTCTCTCTCTTCTCTCTTCTCTCTCTCTCTCTCTCTCTCTCTCTCTCTCTCTCTCTCTCTCCCTCTCCCTCTCCCTCTCTCCCTTTCTCCCTCTCTCGCTCTCAGGCTTTGTAATACAGGTGGAACCCTGGCTCAGTGTAAACACTGGAGAATTATAGACGTGTTAATGTTGTGTTATCACAATATCCTGTAAAAAAATGAGTTTGTTTGTGTTTAGCTCGTGCATTTATACATCATCGAGTGGTCACATCTTAAAGTGTCGAGCCGTGACACAACTCACTGTGCTGGAGAGAACTCACAGACTCTTCCAGTACAATCACCGTAATCTCACAGCAAAACTTCACCAAGGCATCTCCTCTACGTCGGTGAGCACCACCAAGCTTCTGTCGCTCGGGTGGAGCTCATGCTCATGCTTTCATTTTCATCATCCCAATTTTTATTCTCCACGCATCTGTCAGCACCTTAGCACCCTGCTTTAGGAGGCTTGTCAATCATCCAGCTATTGGCATGAACGGTTGGGCATTTTGTGGGCAGCGGTGACTGGCCGGAGTCCCTGCTGCTGTCACGCCGGGGTCCCGCTGGGTTTTGCGGGCACACGCCAGAAGGAAACACACATGTCCTGCCAACTCTGACTCACATCTCCAGTTGTATTTAAGACGTTTATGCATCCCTGAACATTCTATTTAAGCGATTAAAGATGAACCATGTAATAAAATGGCGTGGTAACACGAAGCATAACAAAGTTACACTGAAAACTGACTATTTTCCTATCGCAGCATGTCCCGATAGCATCGTACTCTCTCATACCACAGCAAATTGCCTGTTATGTAATATTTTATTATTTGAAACATGACGTCATACTTTTTATGCATTATTTATTCTGTCTAGGATTCAAATGCTGCCGGCATTTTTTTCTAAATTTGGGATGCAACTTTTCTGCTTCCTTAATGGAAAACTACTTGGAAGTACTGAAGCACAGGTTTCTTTTTTTAAACTCCTCCCAGTGAAGACACGTGTAATGACCTCCTGTGATACACATCATACGACATGTGGTTAAGGCTCTGGGTTGCTGATCGGAGAATCAGGGTTCAAGCCCCAATACTGCCAAGCTGCTACTGTTGGGCCCTTGATTAAGGCCCTTAACCCTCTCTGCTCCAGGGGTGTTGTATCATGGCTGACTCTGTGCTCTGACCACAACCTACAAAGCTGGGATGTGTGAAGAAATCATTTATGTGTGCTGTAATGTATATGTGCCAAAATATAGGCTTTAATTCTATTTTCCATAAAAATCTACTTTCATTTTGAAACGCCGCAAGCCGCTCCGAATGTAGTGGAGTTTGCTTGATATTGAGCCAGTTTCTACAATCACAACACTCCCTCACCAGCGTTCTTTCTTTCTTTCTTTCTTTCTTTCTTTCTTTCTTTCTTTCTTTCTTTCTTTCTTTCTTTTAAAGTCAATAAGGCAAAAAGAAATCAGCTTGTGATGTTACCAAGAAACCCTAAAATGCAAACTAAAATGTCTGCATTATCTCTGTTAAAGGAGCTGAGATCTTCCAAACTGCTAAATAAACATCATCTCACAGAAAACGTCAACTTCAAACTATCAACAGTTTTTGTATTTTGTATTTAGATGGCGTTTGCGTGCCGATATATACAGTATCTGTCGATGTTTATGCAAAAAACGAATCCATTAACCTCAACCTGTCATTTGAATTACAGTCGACATTACTGTCAGTCAGAGCAAATGAGTCAACACCTTCTGACCCATGAGAAAAGCCAAACACACACAAACTCACATACTGAATAAGCTGAAAGATGATATTTATTTAAACAGACTTTTCTTGTAACACTTTATCACTACACAATACGACTTCTGTTCCATCTGTGAACGTTCCTAAACCTTTTTTGTGATAATTATGTGGCGGTGTGTAAAGGCTTTGTTGAGACTTGATGTGGTCTTGCACTTAGACTAGCTGAAGGATTTTCTCATTGTCTGTGTGTCAGCAGCGTGTTCTGGGTACGGAGACAGCCTGTCTGTGACACTTAGGGTGGTCCTTGCTCATTTCGCGAAGGTAGTCATTTAAAGATAAAGCCATGACACGGTGTCATTTCACTTGGAGCTCGCGGCACCTAGACGTGTAACTCCACGAGCACAGGATGTTATTTGTTACGTATTTAAGGGCGTTTGGCAGGAGCTGAGGTCAGTTTAAAGGCTCGCTGACACTGCCAACGCGTAGCTGCCTCGTCTCACTCATGCCCTGAGACTCAATGTTTCTGTTTCTTAATGCTTTTTATTTTATTTTTTATGAGGAAGCACAGTTTTCAATTTTGTCTACTGCTTGTTAGACAAGCGATCTTTTCCCTGATGAGCTCTGACAGCTCGCAGTGCTTTTTCCCATTATCTCAGTTCGTGCGGAGGTCTTTAGTTCTTGATTGCGTTTGTTTTCAGGCTATGACAAATGAGCGCTGGAGTCATGTGTTTACAGCCGTAATCAGGACATTTTAGGATTGTTTTGGGTTCATCCAATTGGTTTGGATGGGTTGCGCATACAACTTCGTCGGGAATCTGCTTGGCTCGAGCCCATGATCATTTTCCAGGAGTACGATTCCACGATCATGTTTAAAGGGGCATTCCAGCATTTTTAAATATAAATCCAAGACATAAATCTTTTTTCTGTACAGAGAAAACAAAACAAAACAAAAAAAATGTTTCCTTGAAATTCACTTACAATGGATATTTGAGGGCAGGGTCTGAATTCTGTGAATAAATTTATCTTTAAATAAATTTTAATTATATTTATTTATAACATGTTATATATAGTTCATAACATAAACTATATCACATATTTATACATAACAGTTGCCTAGCTTCCATGATTTCACCCCTTTTTGCTGCATTTTTCTCTCTGAAACCTAGTGAACATCTTTTAGGTGAAGATTTTTTTCCTACACAGAAATCTTTATTGCCACCTTTATTAATAATGAGAATTATTAAGTACACGTTTTATTTCCCAAGAATGTATGTACAATATACAAGATCCCTTCTACTCTGTGTCTGTGTACGTACTGTGTCCTGAGTATTACCTGTCGTACAGAGATATAGAGATGAGCTGAACTATTATTTGGAAAATAGATATTAAAGGTACATGAAAGAGAGATCAGGAGTCTGACTGTTATGAGATTGATGAATAGCTGACCGATGCGACCGGTGCATGGCCTCTACATCTGCCCCATCTGTGTGACTGCTGCAGCCCAAAGTCCCTGATGAGGAAAACAGCTTTAGAGGCCCAGAAATCACATTCACAGACCCACACAAACACACACACATACACACACACACAAACACACATACACACACACACACTTAACTAGCTAAATGGTGTTCTCATCTTGCCCCGGGAATCTCCGCCAGCTGAGTAATAGCAGTGATAGCAGCCGGGCCTGGGGCTGCGGGTTTAAAAGTGTGTGTTTGTGTGTGTGTTTGTGTGTGTGTTTGTGTGGGCTTGTGAATGCGATCTCTGGGTGAGAGAAACAGATAGATAGAGCGGTGCGGTGGGGTGGGGTGGGGGTAGTGTGGGGTGGCTAACACATAATGTATCCAACGGACCACCAGGAGTGCGAAACAAATAGGGGCCCAGAGATGCCGCCAAGAGCAAGAATGAGGAAGGGAAGAAGAGGGAGAAAGAGATGGGGAGGAGGAGGAGGAGGAGGAGGAGGAGAAGAGGTAAGACTAGTGCTGCATGGTCCACTGAAGGGTAAATGTGGACCTGTGTGTGGAGAGAAGGACAGGGAGATGGAGCAGGGGGTCATGGCTCTGGGGGGAGGGGGAGGAGGCGGGAGGAGGCCCCTTTCAGCAGCCACTTTTTGTATTCATGTGAATCGCGTGTGTGTGTGTGTGTGTGTGTGTGTGTGTGTGTGTGTGTGTGTGTGTGTGTGTGTGTGTTGGGGGTAGGGGGTAATCTGATCCTCAGTGGGGTCCAGAGGCCCTCATGCACATATACACTTTCAAGACTGTAGAAAGGCCTGTCAGTGAAATCCAAGATGGCGAATCCTCTCTCTCTCTCTCTCTCTCTCTCTCTCTCTCTCTCTCTCTCTCTCTCTCTCTCTCTCTCTCTCTCTCTCTCTCTCTCTCTCTCTCTCTCTCTCTCTCTCTCTCTCTCTCTCTCTCTCTCTCGTCCCCCTCCTGTCTCTTGTTTTATTCCTTCAGTCCATTTGGTGGGGGATTCAGCTCATTAGCTATCGTAGGATGTTTGTTCAGCTCTGTTGTGCCCCGGTTTCCACGTCTACAGCCCAGCACTGTGCTTTAGAAGACAGAGAATGGATTTGTAATCAAGATCTAGAGCCCAACAGTGCACGACGCCACTGAGACCTCTTCAATGAGCCCACATTGTGAAACAGTGTACAGGAAGCCGATGGAAAATGATGTCACCTTTTTTTGTTTAGGTTTTGTTACAAAACCTAATCTGGTGATCTTTTTTTATGTAACAATATACAAATCAGAGTGGGGATTTAGCCACTGTGACAATAAATGGCATGATTTGTTGTTTTTTTTTATTATTATTAACTTCATCAGTCTTTTACCAGCATTCACAGTGTTGATGTTTACATGTAGAGATTTTAATCAGTCTGAATGAATCCATTCTTGATTGTTAAACTCTTTAACCTGTACATACCCTAAACTCAAATAAGACAAATATATTCAGAATGTCAACATTTACCTCAGGTGTGTTGGGAAATTGCTAAGAAAAAACTTCATATGTTTACAGTTTGATATAATTATGTTTAGCAGCAGCTGCTAACTACATTTCCATGAGCTCTAATAAACAGGAAAATCTCAGATGCCTACATTTTTCAAAAGACAACAAAACCCCACTTGAACATATTTCCTGCTTTAATGTTAATAACGTTAATGATCAGAAGCTTAGTCCTGTGGCTAGTTTTAGCTAAGCATGTTACCTGATGCTAGTTTTAGCCAGTTTTATTACAAAGCTAATCCAAATGCCCTCACACATATTTTGCTCCAAAGGTTTCTGAGGCGAATTGCCGTGTATATCGATCGAACGGACATCTCCTACATGGGATGTGTTACAAGTGTGCGTATAGAAATAAATTTGAAGGAATGCATTACATTTAAACTGTGTAACTAGCTACTGCTGCTCCCATATTGCTCTATCAGGGAAAATCTGGAAAGTTCATGGTTTTTCTCCAGTGAGTGTTAAGTCAGGCATCATGTTATTTAAAACTCCAGGCTGTGACACATCATCACTCAACCCCGTAGATCTGAAGGCCAGTTAAAGTCTTCTTTATAATATTAACTGCATTTTTTTTTCAAAGCCGCATTTCAGTGACCACGGCTTGCAGCTGCAGTTTGCATGTAACTGTTAATTACTTTTTCTTTCTTTCTTTCTTTCTTTCTTTCTTTCTTTCTTTCTTTCTTTCTTTCTTTCTGTTAAAGAACGGTCTGATTGTGATCAGAACGAGAGCCGTGCGTAATAAAAAATGAACACACCAATGTCCGGTCCAGGCTATTATTATAGTGAAAACAGTACAGGTTTAACTTCAGTTGCTTGAAATGCAGCGTAGATGCACAAGCAACGGAGAGAGAGTATAAGAAATGGAGAGGAAGAGTAGACTTTGAATAAATGATATGAATAAATGATCTTACATATAGACATAAAGCACCTGGTGGTCATTCTCACATATATTAGTGTTGGGATTGTTTGATAGATTTGTGCAATTTTTTTTTTTGTCGTTTTATGTGTTTAATGATGCTTTTTGGATGAATAGAATAATAGAATAATATAGAATAATACAATAGAATAGAATAATAATAATACAATAATTCTATAAACAAAAACCTTCCCAAGTACATTATAAACTGCTTGTAGTGTTCTCTCTCCCTCTCTCTTACACACACACACACACACACACACACACACAAAATCAGCCCGGGGAAAAGAAATCTATTTATAAAGAGAGAGCCGTATAAATAATAGAGAGATAAAGAACGAGAAATCCAGGGTGAAAGAAAGGACAGAGAGATGATATAGTGGATGAAGAGTGACAAACCAGAGATGTGGAGAGAGATGGAGAGAAAGAGAAGTAAAGTTATTTTAAAGTAGAAGAATAGCAAGGCAGGGAACGAACACCAGCGTGTTACAGAAGGAGAGAAAGAAAATGAGAGGGAAAACTGTAAGGAAATAGTTAGGCATGTAAGAGTTAAAAAGAGATAGAGGGAAAGAAGAATAGCTAGTTATAAGTGAGGGAATGAGACATGGAAAGACACTTCTACATTTTTGTCATGCTGCTACATGCTGTACCACCTACAAGCTGTGTGTCGCTCCTCAGAGCCTCAAAGAGAAAGAGAGAGAGAGAGAGAGAGAGAGATTCAAGGTTCAAGAGATAGGGGGAGGGGCAGTTGGATATCTAAGGCCTTTGTGTGGGGTGTATTTTTGGTTTGTGAAGACCCTCAAGTTAGTGCAGGCTCAGTTAAGACTGAGCTGTGTTTCAAGATTGGAACCCGAGCAGCGCCTGTACACTTCAGATGTCGTACTTGCATGACAAGAGAAGCAGATGATCGTGGTACAGTATCACGGAGCAGCTCAGCGCCACCGATCACATCTCCGATAAGCTCTCATTTAGGATTCCTTTCTATTATTGTAGCATAGCTTCTTCATCTCAGCCGCTGATCTGGAATTGGGCATTATCTGTGCTCCAGAGCGTAGCGCTTATGAACATGTGGATCAGCAACATCAGCTTGAGGAGGCAGGTTGGGCTGGAGCTAGATCTGATACAAATAGATCAGATGGGATGGAAGCAGGGGATGGAGCATGTTCACGCACACACACAAACACACACACACACAAACACACACACACACACACACACATACACACAGACACACTCTTTATTGTGATATATGTACTGAAAAGCAGAAAACATGATCGAGGCAGTGATTATCCATGCGTATCTGCTATCTGCTATTATTCAGAAGGTTGTGAGCTCTAACCCCCTGACCCCCAAGTTGTCACTGCTGGGCCCTTGAACAAGGCCCTTAACCCTCAATTGCTCAGTTGTATAAAATGAAATGAATATGAAATGAAACGGTGTCTGCCAAATGCCGTCACACAGCAGGCTGTTTGGGTCAGAGAGGTGTGAAAGACGAGACAGTAGGCCATAAACACATCTGGCTTAGAGGGTTTCTTTTTTGCTTACAGTAGATTGGATGCCACATCTTATTTTATTCACATATCTGATCTTAGTTTTATCTTGAAGTCTAAACACCAAAGCAATTACATTTCACCAAATCTTTTCACTTCTTTCTTTGGAAGACACCCAAATACAGATGAAAGCATGTGAGTGAACTATTCCATGTCTACTCAATGTCAGATTTAAAATCAAGTGGAAAAAAGGGATTTGTTGAGTGAAAAATGGTCAAGTTCCAATAAATATAAATTATATGAAAAAAAAATATGTCCATGCTGACCATGTGTTCTTCTTCCACATACTGAACACTGTCTTTTTCCTTTCACTGGGACCAAGAGGCTCAAACTCGCTGCAGCATGACAACTGAACAACATGAATTATTATTATTAACCATTACTAAAGTAGCAGCACTTTGACTAACTGCTTATAGGTGGGCAGTGGTGGCTCCAGCGGTTAAGGTTGTTGATTGGAGGATTGAGGTTCAATCCCCAGCACTTCCAGGCTGCCCCCACACTTTTGGGCCCTTGAGCAAGGCCCTTAACCCTCTGCTCCAGGGACACTGTATCACAGCTGGATTACATGCTGAACTGACAATAATCTAGTGGTTAAGGTTTTGTATTACTAATCGGAAGGTTGTGAGTTTAAACCTCAGGTCCACCATGCTGCTACTGCTGGGCCCCTGAGCAAGGCCCTTAACCCTCAATTGCTCAGTTGTATAAAATGTCAGGATTATTGACATTTGTGGCTGGGATTATTCCCTACCTGGACACTAAGGGGACATTCTGGTAGTTTTTGTGTCTTGTGCCATGTGCTCTTGTTTTTTTGTGTATCACCTGTGTTTGCCCCGCCCCATCCTTAATCCTTTCCTGCCATTGGACACCTGTTCTTTGTGTTTCAATGATTGTTCTCCTTATTTATACCAGTTGTCTTGTGTCGGTTATGCTTGTCTCTTTGTTTGTTGTCTCTTGTTCCTTGTCTTTGGTTTGCTGTTTTAGGTTTGTTGTTGTTTTCTGTTTCTGTGGTTTGTGTTTCTATGTTCCTAGTGTTTGTAGCCTTTGTTATTTTCCACTTATAAAAAACTATTTTTTTTTTGTTATCCCTCTTTTTGGGTCTGTATTTTATCCGTTAAGACACCTGCCTTTTCTGACACTTTAGATAAGGGCGTATGCGAAATCTTATGTAAATGTATATGTGACAGATAAAGGCTTCTAGGCTGCTTGAAGGTGTGGGAACACGAACCAGAACAGTCAGTCCTGAGACAAAGAGGGAAAAAAATTAAACTACGTCTTTGTCGTAAACAAATGATTCCGGTAACATCGATTACACCAATTCGTTAGTTATTTTTCAGTCAGAAAGGTTTCTGTCCTGCGGTCAGCCGCAGATCATTTACATTTACAGCATTTGGCAGATGGCCTTATCCTGAGCGACTGTATCATTGAATGCAAGAACTCTGGTTCACTAGGCTACAGACTTAAGATACCATGAGATCATTTGCAGAGATTAAGATACCATTTTGGATCATTTGTAAAGGACGAATTGTGTTCAGATGTATACCTGCCAGCAGTGAGTTGCAGTAGTCCAGTCCTGAGATGACAAGAGACTGAACAAGTACCCGGGAAGCCTGTGTGGACAAGACTCCTGATGGTGGACAAGAGAATCTTGTGGTTGAAAGGTCGAGGAGGATGAGGTCGGATGACAGCTTGGCTGATCTAGCAGCATGCAGCTTCTCAGGGACATCCAAATGGGCTGTCTTTGTTGAATGTGCTGCTTTAAAGATTATAGACAATGAATTCAAGAATTTTTGAAAGAAAAGAGAGAAGTGATACTGGTTTGTAGTTACTGATGTCTGTTGGATCCAGAGCAGGTTTCTTCAGGATAGGAATAACCCTTGCTCTCTTGAAGGTAGTTGGTACATGACCAGATGTTATGGATCCATTGATGATATTGGTGATGATGGGCAGATGTTCTGGAGCATAGTGGAAGGAAGTTGATCCAATTGGGAGGGATGGTTTGGATCACAAGACGTGTTGACACAGATGAGTTGTAAAATCTCTTCTGCTGTTACGGTTGAGAAATGCGACAACAAAAGAGTAGGGAATCCTGACTGTGAGATATACTGTAGGTGCAGACGGGGC
Source organism: Tachysurus vachellii (assembly GCF_030014155.1). NCBI lineage: Eukaryota > Metazoa > Chordata > Actinopteri > Siluriformes > Bagridae > Tachysurus > Tachysurus vachellii. The sequence continues at coordinate 11,930,525 of NC_083482.1, read as the reverse complement.
AGAAGCGAAAGGCATGCAGATATTCTTAATCTTCTCGTGGTAGAAAGAAGCAAAGTCTCCTGCAGTCAGAGAGGATGAAGCAGGGGGAGTCGGGGGGTTGAGTAGAGAAGAGATGATGTTGTGGAGCTTACGTGGGTCTTGTGCCGAAGCTTCAAGCTTTTCCTTGTAGAAGGAAATCTTGGCAGAAGTCACATCTGAGTAGAGAACTTGGCCAAGAGTGTATGGTAAGAGTCAAGATCTGCATCAAGTTGTGATTTCTTCCACTTTCTCTCAGATGATCTTCTCTCTTCGATTGTTGCACAAAACATCTGAAAGCCGAGGAGCAGAACAAGAAATTTTCTTGGGTTTATTGGACAGAGGGCAGAGAAAGTCCATGGTTAAGGAAAAAGAGGAGAGGAAAGTGTCTGTGGCTGAGTCCAAGGTTAGTAAGGAAAAGGACTCAGGAAGAGATGAAAGAGTGCCAGAAGCTACAGAAAAAGGGGAGACAGAGTGGAGGTTGCGGCGGGTAAGAGAGAGGGGGTGAGATCACGTTGCTACATCACATCCGTACATGAACCCGACTCATAACACAAAAAGAGATTCTTTTAATTTACTACTAATCTACTTTTTAATTTCTACACAATCATGAAACAAAAATAATCTGAAGTCTATAACACACACTTTACTGACTTCAGTTACCCTTTGACGTATTTCCCCCTCAGTGTGTATAACCACTTACAGCGCTACATCTTGTCGTACATTTGTTTATGTTGTCACGTGTCTTTTATTTCACTTCATCTCCTGTCTCCGCCTCTGCATTGTCATTGGTCGTTTCCCTCACGGTTCCTGATTCCTCTAAACCTGTTTTCAGTTTGCTCCATGATTAGCTTCTCCATTTATCCTCTTATGTTTCTTTCTTCCTAAACACAGTTTGTTTGCCGCATCCGACGTTTACCGGGCCTCATATTCCTGTGTTTGTTTTTCTGGTACGACTTTGCTAGCTTCTTGGTTTTCGAGTAATTGCCTGAGCTCTTGTTATCCTGTTTGTTCCTCCTCTGACCTTCGTCTGTTATTTGATTTTGATCTTGCTGAACGTATTTGAAATCGCCTGTCTGCTTTTTATTAAAATATGCTGTTACAACATCAGCTGCGTTTGTTTCAGCCTCCATTTCTCGGACAGATACTTACGTACAAGAAATGATTCAAATCTTAAAACGAATCTTTCACTTCAGCAGATTATTTTGTAGACTTATGCTTACATTTAACAAAAGATTCACCAGTACAACAAGACATGAGTAAAATGTCTAGCGTATTATTCGGTGTATTGTTATTTGATGGGAACTACTGTAAGTACATTTGACTATATTCAAGATATTTTCACGCTAAGACATTGTATTTTGTTCCTCTCTCATGTCTTCACAGTCCTGAAATCATAACATTGCAATAATTACATGTGTGTTTGTGTGTTTTTTCCCATCCTGTAGTGACCTCAGCATGAACAACATCACAGAGCTGCCTGCGAATGTGTTCAAGAACCTGCCGTACCTGGAGGAACTGTAAGTCGATCGTGTGTTTTTCCGTCTTTTTCTCTCTCGCAGGTCTAAAAAGCTTTGTGTAGCGACAGGACATGTTATTGTGGATATATGTCTATGCCTCCATCTCCTACTCCTCAGTGTGATGATAAATACCTGTGTGAGAATTTCAGCCTTCAGATTTCTTTATAGTCAATTTATAGATCGTAAAACAGACTTGTTTGCAGCTTATTATTTATTTTTTTTTTTACCTATTTTTAGTTTATTTTTTAATTTATTTTTTATTCTATGCATTCATTTTTTGCACACAGTAACAATGGGGGATGCAAACTTTTTTCTCTCAGCTGTTCTTTTTAGCTATCGTGTGTGTGGACGTGTGTATGTGTGTGTGTGTTTGTGTGTGTGTGTGTGTGTGTGTGTGTGTGTGTGTGAATTTTATGATTAAATTATACAAAAAGAATCATTATTTTTTTTATTTAAACAGTAAATGTTTCTATTTTAAATAAATAAATAATAATAATAATGCGAATTTCAAATTTATTATATTTTCAAAAAACTAAAGTAAAATAATTTTGTCTTTATCAGAGACCTCTTTTGTTTTTTTGATTGATTTATTGATGTTAAAGTAAATAATGTCGCACTTATAAGCCTGAAGGTTACTTGAATAGAACATAATAGAACATAAAGATCTACACTTGAATGTTCTTTTTCACACACTGATCAGTTTGCACTGATTTTTGTGTATTATGGTCAGACTATTTGTACATGCACCTGAGATGAGTCTAATCTCCCGGCATGTGTCTGGCTCTCGCAGTCGCTCTGCGTCTGTCCGTCTGCGCCGGCCGTGTGGGAAGCGCAGATATCATCTGTCTACCTGATAACAGGTAGCGCCACTCCCAGACGGCCCCGATGACCAGCTCCTAAAAGCCACCACATTGTTATCCTTGGCTTTTCCTTTCTTCTCTTCACTCCTCTTTTCTTTTCAGAACAGGAGTGTGTTTTCTTACGCTCGCACCCGTCTTTCAGCCAGCCCCAATCTTTGTGCCTTCTTTCCCAAACACGGGGCCTTCGAGCGCTTTGTCAGAGAGCAATTTACTTTTCAGCGCTTTGTGTCGAGGAATGTGAGGCAGGAAGGAAGAGGGCAAAACAATGGTTACTGGGACAGGCAGAGTTCACGACGACTCTTTTTTTTTTAATACATAAATTTGTTTTCGGTTGTCATCGGTTCAGTGGGTACTAAAGGGCACATGATCCTGGGTCATGAGTTCACCAGCATTCTTCTTCAGCGCTGGATTCGTGAAAGACAGACGGCTTTAATGAGAGAAAGATGTACGACGAGCCCGTGCATTTAAAGAGTCATTTATGTTGTTTCATTAGTGTAGTCATTAGTGCAGCACTCATTACTTTGCAGTTTGTGTGTGTGTGTGTTTGTCTGTGTCTGTGAATGTCTCTGTGTGTGTTTATGTGTGTGTGTGTGACCTGTGGCTGGTGTCCTTCAGGCAGACTTAATGAGAGGGAGGGACAAACCCACAGCACCACAGAAAAACATTCTGCACCTCAGTGTCACGCAATACACACACAACACACACACACACACACACACACACACACACACACACACACACACACACACACATCCAATTTGCTGCACATTCAACCTGATGGATAGGTGAATAAATATAGTATCTCTCTCTCTCTCTCTCTCTCTCTCTCTCTCTCTCTCTCTCTGTGTTTCTGTGTGTCTGTGTGTTTGTGTGTGTGTGTGTGTGTGTTAATTTTTAGCATCAATAATCGAACAGTAATTGAAACAGTCGTCATTTTTTGTAGCTAAACCTACGACTGATTCAGGACGTCTGTCTTTGTGTGCTCTTTTATTTACGCACTTTTATTACCAGCTAAATGAAAAAGTCATTGCTTAGCTTAAAAAAAAAAGTATGATTCATGATTGACAGAACAAATACTTGTGTGTGCATGTAAAGGGGAGGACTAGTCAGCTGAAGGTTTGCTTAGTATGTTTTCACACACACGAGGAATTTGGTACCGGCTGTTGGTGACCCATCAGATATTGAAGTGAGGTGAGGAGGTCTGGGGTTCAGTTCCACTTCATCTTAAAGGTGTTCAGTGGGGTTGAGTCAGAGTCCAGACTCTGTGTAGGACACTCCAGATCTTCCACTCCAACATTAAAGGTGGGGTCTACGATGTTTGAAAGAAAAGTTGACATTTGAAATCACCAAAACAAACATGCCCCTAACCGAAATGGGTGTCACCCCTGTTTTGATAGCTCCGCCCACACATACATACATAACCCAGGCAACTATTATGGCGGAACCTGCTGGGGCGGCTGGCCGAGGGGATATTTTTATCAATAAATGAACTCAATGAGTAATACTATGGTAATAGAAATGTGTTTTTGTAGTACTGTGTATTGTACCGTGAAAGGTTTAGCTCCGTTTTACGCGGAAGACGTTCAGTTCTCTCCAGCGCTGGAAAGCTGATCCTATATTAACACGGGTACTACTTCTTGCCTTATCGTAATCCTTTTTTCGCTTTTCGTTTTTATCCACCATGTTAATGCTTTAAACGCTTTCGGCTAACGTCACACATGCGCACTGAACACTCTCTCCGCCCATATTGACAAGACCCGCCCCTTTCTGCTCATTGGCCACACGTTTGTTTTGTTTGTCGGACCGACTCAGTTTTCTGAAGCATTTCTCAATCATCGTGCACCCCACCTTTAACACACCATGTCTTCATGGAGCTCTGTGCTTTGTGCACAGGAGCGTTGTCATGCTGAGGCATACACCTCAGTTTCATCCAATTTTATACAAGTCATAATACCACACGATGATCCGCATCGATGATGGATTTAGATTGATTTGATTTATCTTTGATTTATCAGGCCATTTTTTAGAGCATCTTATCAGGGCTGAGTAACATGACAATACAACACATTATTGTCCTGAAATATATGACTCTACTTTTCTGACATACAGTATATCATATGGCTGTGATGGTCAGATGTCCACATACTTCATAGTCATATAGTTTGTCTTGAAACCATTTGTGTATTGGAGAAATGGAAGGAAAAATAAATAAGATTATTGCATTCGTAACAGTCAAAAAAAAAAAGCTAAGTAAAAAAAAATGTTTAAAAGACCAGGATATTTATTTTTAATTAAAATTTTTAGTTTTTTTTAGTTTATTTGGTTTTCAGCTAGTAATTTTTATTTAATTAGGTATTTATGTTAGAGGTGGATCTAAATGTGGACTTCAGACTAAATGACATTTGCAACATTATTTCTAACTAAATGTCATTTTTCCTATTTATTATGATTATTATTATGATTATGATTATTATTATTATTATTATTATTATTATTATATATGCAGATAAAGTAGAATTGTCTTCACGAATATTAATCATGATCTACAAGAAACATATTTTACTTTTGTTTAAAAAAAAAAAGAGAGACACATAATTATTTGGACCCAGCTGTAATTTGTCATGATCAGATTTCTTTTCTGTGAAATTTCAGGTTATTTTTGAACTCCTTTCTCTTGAAAGTTTGCTGCACTGGTTTAGGAGTTGTGTGTGATATCCTAGCAGCTTTTCCTCAGCGCTGACTTGCTGCACAGCTGTTCCCCTAAAGACGGCCTGTACAGCTGAGCCCAGCAACCGCAGAACCCAGATTACATGAGCTGCAGGCAAATAAAGATCAGGGATGTTGTCTCCAGAGCCCAGAGAACCTAACCACCCTTTACAGAGGAGCGCGTGAGTGCATGTGCGTGTGTATGCGTGCGTGTGTGTGTGTGTGTGTGTGTGTGTACGCGGATGACCTTAATTGGTGGCTTTGATACTCGGCCAAACCAGAGTGAGAGTGAAAGGCCATGGGCTGTTGTGTAGCTGGTGTGTATAGAGCAGAATCCACAGAGCTACCAGATGCGTTAGCGCTCGCTGCACATTTACTCCACATATAGAAACAACAGCTTTTTGGGCTTTCGTGGAAAACAAACAAGAATATAAATGTATGCTTGCTTTAGGAATCCTTCCACTGTCGTGTTTCTCTGTGGAAGAAAGAGTGTGTGTGTGTGTGTGTGTGTGTGTGTGTGGTACTGTGTGCTGTAGATCTGCACCCCTATGATCATCCTTGCTGATAAGATGCTGCTGTCATGTCCTCAGACTCCCAGTTAAAGCAGTTTCACGCTTCTTTCCTCTCTTTCTTCTCTTCTTAAGCCTCTCTCAGTACCATGCGATGAAAAACAACACGATCACAGAAAGCACTGATAACGAATAACGATAACGATCGATAATTGATGAACGAAGTGACGATGAACAAGATTGCAAATAAATATTGCATATTAAACCCAGACTACACAAAAAGCAAACATCAGTGAAATGACTGAATCGTGGCATCGCTAAACGTCTGCACGTTAAGCAGTGGGCGAGTTCCTGCAGCTCTTTATGCTGTAGTTACAGTCCTTACAGTACAACCTGATAGTCCTTAGGTTTCATAATTTGCTTTGATTTCTTTGTGACATCCTACTCAGGGTGTTATAACATGCCAGAACCACAAAAAAGTCAAGCTCCAGTTAGTTCCAGGTTGTTCCAGGAGCTGCGCAGTGCTGTGGAGCTCTTCTGCATGTTCAGGGAGAAAACTAGGTATAGAATGAAGGGACCCATAGTGACACACACTGCAGTCTGAGGGCCAGGAGCATTGTGTACAACATGACACACAGATACAGGTGGTGATGATGAGAGATGGAGGGAGAGAGAGAGAAGGAGAAAAGAGATTGAGATGGAGGGAGGGAGAGAGAGAGAGAGAAAGAAAGAAAGGAAGAAGAGACGGAGATGGAGGAAGGGGAAAAGAGATGGAGCGAGGGACAGATAAGGAGAAACTAGATGGAGATGAAGGGAGAGAGAGAGAGAAAGAGAGAGATGAAGGGAGAGAGAGAAGGGGAAAAGAGATGGAGATGGAGGGAGAGACAGAGAAGGAGAAACTAGATGGAGATGGAGGGCGAGGGAGAGAGAGAGAGAGAGAGAGAGAGAATGGGAAAAAAGACAGAGATGAAGGGAGAGAGAGAAGGGGAAAGAGACGGAGATGGAGGGAGAGAGAGAGAAGGGGGAAAGAGACAGAGATAGAGGGAGAGAGACGGGGAAAAGGAGAAGGAGAACAGAGAGAGATGGCGAGGGGAGAGAGAGAGAAAGAGAGGGGGGAAAAGATGGAGATGGAGGGATAGAGAGAGAGAGAGAGAGAGAGAGAGAGAGAGAACGAGACAGAGAAGGGCATGAAGGACCAATGGAGGGAAAGAGAGAACATAAGAAAGAGAGATTGAAGCGAAGAAAGAGAGGGAGATGGAGAGAGAGAGAGTAGGTACACTAAAAAAAATTCAAATTAAATAGAACTTATTACGTTTAGATTCCAGAAAAATGTTTCTCATTAGAACATGATTGAATTGCTTCTATTAATAGAATTTAAACAAGTTAATAATATAGTTGTTTATTCCAACTAAGTCGAGTGAAGGTGATGACTTGACATAGCGTTATCATGAAGCAGTTCTGTTCTGGCTTCTCCTGAAGATGTCGGTGCTGATGGCAGAAAGACTGGAGTGATAAAGAACAGAGTTAACCCCAGTGCAGTGGAACAGCACAGCAGGGAACGATGCGGTCACAAACCTTTATTCAGGGGAGTAACTCAGTTCAGTCACGTGGAATCGATAGACACAACGTTCTAGAACATTGTTACGGCGTTACCATCTTGTAGGCCGTGCGTTCATACATTCATCAGCCTCAAAGTGAGCAGCGAGCATTCCTAAGTGGAGCTAGACACGAGAATTCCTCTCGTCACACACCATCTGTGATTAGCAGGTGTTGCTGTGTGTGCATGCAAGCACAGGTTTGTGTGTGTGTGTGTGTGTGAGACAAGAAGGATTTTATAAGCTGGCAGGTTTTTAGTCTCAAACATGTCTGCTCACACCGATCCACCACATTCTACCACCTCGGAAGGTACTTTGGTCGGGAGGGAAGTTCGGACCGAAGAGCTTATCATCAGCATAGCGGGTTCCAGACACACACACGGACACAGATGCTGACAGCACAGACCTGATAAGAGCCATGGAGTCTCAGTGTAAAGCACACCAAGGCCTGATGTTGTTCCAGGTTGAAACTTTTTGCCCTGATCATAACTATTTGATTTAACGGTAGGATCTCCGATATTTGAGAAATGCTTCAGAAAACTACGTTGGGCCACAAAACAAAACACAAATCAAAACAAACGTGTGGCCAATGAGCAGAAAGGGGCGTGTCTTGTCAATATGGGCTGAGAAAGTGTTCAGTGCACGTGTGAGACATTAGCAGAAAGCGGTTTTAACATTGACATGGAGAATAAAAACAAAGAAAGAAAGCAAAGAAAGGCTTACGATAAAGAAAGAAGTAGGACGTGTTTATATAGGATCAGCTTTCCAGCGCTGGAGAGAACTGAAGGAGCAGGAAGTTGGTCACATATTCACAGATTGGAGTTTGCCGAGTCAATAACTCCTGAGCTAAACGCTGTTACTACACAAATAACACCTCTTTTCTATCGTAGTAATGTAGAGACGCAGCTACAACCGTGTTTTGTGTAGTAACATTGCTTTTTGCTAATGTCACACATGCGCACTGAACACTCTCTCCGCCCATATTGACAAGACCCGCCCCTTTCTGCTCATTAACTACACGTTGGTTTTGATTTTTGTTTTGTTTGGTGGCCCAACGCAGTATTCTGAAGCATTTCTCAAATATCGGAGACCCTACCTTTAAATTGCTGTCACTGTATTGTCAATTTACTTTTAAACTTTAGAGTTGCAGTGAGTAATATATTAAATTTGGTTGTATCGTACAGGCATATAACATCGAAACAATTTTAAACATACCTTAGGTTACAACCTACCTACTTATATTGTGGTGCCTTTTTGATTTGGCTGATTTCCTTATTTCAGGCTTTTGGTGTACATTATTTCTGGCCCAGAAATGAGCTCAGGAAAAGAGGTGGTAAAGATTCACCCCTTTTCCATAAAAGGCAAAAAGAAAGTGGAGTATGTCAATAAACAGGGCAGGAATAGTGGAGTATGTGATGGAGTAGTGCTGCAGAGAGCTCTGGAACTTACAGACGGCTGTTTTAAGCTAAACTGGGGCTAGTTCTTTATATATGGATTGGGTTGCTGGATGAGATTATTAGAAATGTGGAAGAAATCGAATATAACATTGCAGTAATCATTTCTCTCTCTTTCTGTCTGTCTGTCTGTCTCTCCTTTTTTCTTTTGTTGTCTTTCTAGGAGATTGGCAGGTAACGATCTTACTTTCATCCACCCTGAAGCTCTGTCTGGTCTCCACCAGCTTAAAGTACTGTAAGTACTCTACACACACACACACACACACACACACACACACACACACACACACACACACACACACACACACACACACACAGCTCAAATCAAAAAGCTTGTTATTATTAGTGACAGACGGAACGAGGCCAGTATTGATGGAGGACGTGTTCCCCGGCTCCGTATCTCTGTCCGCTGATCACAGGCACCAGGTGGAGTGTTGATTTGTCTAATAGCTTCGAGTGACTAACAGGAATCTGACCACTAAAGGATCTTCAGGTCTGTCACCGGGATGGAAAAAGGCCTCCTAGCATGCTTCAGTGCTGATTAATGCTAGGCTTTGGGACAAGTTCGGTCTCTCTACAGTATCTGTGTCTATCTGCGTGTCTCTTTATCTCCTTCTTTCCTATCCTGCCTCTCTGCTCTGGTATGTCTGTGTAATGACATAACGGCTTTGTCCTTAAGGTGTTTTGCGAGCCATTTCTGTCTACGTGTATCATTCCCCCGCGTCGCCTTGGCTCTGTTTTGCATAAAGCTCTATTTCCGTCTTCCTGTCCTCCTTCTGGCCTTTCCGCTGACCCTGTGATGCACCCAGACGCTGACTCTGCCCGAGGTTATAGCAGTCTAATCACCTGATATAAACCTCACCAGTTTGACACCAGCTTGCGCACCAGGAAGGATTTGGCTGAGGAGCTCAGACGAACACATCTGATCAGTCACAGGAAGAAGCCAGTGAATCTCTGCTTAAGACTGTTTGTAGAAAATGACTCGTATTTGAATGCGATTTACTTTTCTTAATCTACGGACAATGAAAATCGAATGATTCATCTTGGTTTAAAGAGCCTGGATCAGGTTGTTAAAAAAACGAAGGAGAACTATGTGTAACAACACGAAGAAAGAAAGAAAAAGTCCCAAATCTTGCTCCATTCCTGTGGACAAGCTGGGAGTGTTACGCTTTAAACAATTAACAGAAAAATAAAACAGCGGAAAACAAAAAGATCCTTATGATTAGATAATAAGAATATCATCGATAGCTTGTACTCTAGTAGCGTGTGATATTTTTAATAATATCATATTGATTAACGATGTTTCCGCATTGAATGGGATACAAATATTCTATCAACTTTCCGACTAACGCTTTGGACACCTTTTGGATCCTCTCAGTTAGTAATAATATTGGCACCCACTTCTCTTTGCTCTTGTTCCACAATGATATATTGGATTTCTTTCCTGCTGCAGGACACATCCATATTTTTCATATTTCATCCTTTAGCTTTATAGAAATCTAGACACATGCTACATGGTGATACAGCTGCTGGGTTTCTGCCACACAGCTCCAGGGTTTGACCCCGAGCTTGGGGGTACTGTGTGTAGACGTTGACATGTTCTGTCAGATGGCTTTACTACAGGTTTCTCCAAGATGATGGATTGCCTGCTGTGTATTGCCCTGAGGTGTGTGTGTGTGTGTGTGTTTCTGTGTTTGTGTGTGCGTGATGGACTAGCTGCTCACCTGGGCCGCATTCCCTCCACACGCACGCTGTTCCTGGGATAAACTCAGGATCCATTGCGTCCCTGACAGGATAAAGCTCGTACTGAAGATGAATGAATGATCAGTTGTGAAACAGAAGTAAACATTTGAACTCAGCTGTATGCTGTGCTTTTGCTCTTAATGTTGCTTTATTATCTGCAATCATAATCTCAAATCTTGGCCTGCTTAAATAGTGTCATACTGAATAAGTAAATAAGAAAATGCAGCAGGATGCAGACTCGAGCTCTGTGTCGGACAAAGTGCTTTTTGTTAGCTTGAGCCTTTCAGCACGGTTTAGTTTAAGGTAAAAGGTTTGTGCTTGCGGCTTGTGGCACTCGAAGTGGGCTGATAATAGGAGAAAGGAAGAGAGATGCGGACTGTGATTAGCTCATTCTGTACAGTACACACACTCACACAGGCCTGTCTGACGCTGCTGGAGCTTTGCTTTATTACACATTTGATCATCCAAATCACATTTATACAGCAAACTGGATTTTTGGACTCTAGAGTAAATGATATGATTTAATCCACTTTAGTGCAAAACATATTTTCTATGGGATTTATGTACCACATTATACGACCGCTTTCAGCATTCATTCGTCGCTGACTTTTCACAGTACTTGCCTTTTATAGACCGTGGAAAATTGGAGAATTACGATAGCCGAATTTTTGAAATATGATGAATTAATCGCTTGCTGTTTTCTTTTTTTTTTAAGCATGCTTCAAAATAACCAGCTGAAGACGGTTCCCAGTGCTGCTCTCAAAAACCTCCACGCTCTGCAATCTCTGTAAGTAACACACACACACACACACACACACACCTCACACACACACACACACACACACCTAATCTAAACACACACTGTCAGACATTTAAATGGGCAGACTTGTGTATTTTGTGTATGTAGGCTCTCGCTATCAGCTTGGTACATAGCGTTATGGATTCAGGTGTGTTTGAGTGTGTGAGCTGGACCAGCTGTGTATTAGAAGAAACAGAAAATTTTTTTTCTGCTGTTATCACCTCTCCAGATCCCACCCCCACTCTCTTCTACGCTCACTTGTTTTTTTTGCAGCTGTGTGTCCCCGCAGGGCTGAGGCCAGCGCTTCGGACCTGAAGTAATGCATTCTGGCATAGACACTTGGCCCGGTTCTTAGATCAAGATTCTCCTAACAATCTGTACATCAACACGCCTTCTGCCCTTAAGCGCTGTCTAGTCTGGGTGGAAGGATAGACAGCTAGAGAGACAGACATTGCTATTCCCTCACAGACCTAATTCTACACATATTCTGAGGCTGTCAGAATTGCTATTTAAATCCTATTCAAATTTGCATTCAAAGCAAAGAAAACATTCAAATGTTTAAATTCCAGTGTGTGTTAAGTCACAAACGTGTATTAGGTAAGATTAGTCTTTTTTTTTTAAGCTCATTTGCTTTTTATGTAAAGCACACTGAGAAGCTACTTTAAAGGTGCTATATAAAAATAAAGTTGTTATTATTATTATTATTATTATTATTATTATTATTATTATTATTAAATGTAGGTCTCTAACAGTTAGGAGGCATCGACATTGATTGAGTACCAATGGCCCGCCCCCTAATTTATAGTGTTTGTAAAATGACTGACAGAGGGCACATCCAATCACAAACAAGAATTGTGGCCTGAAGTGGTGGTTTTTTTATTTTATTTTATTTTATTTTAATTAATTTTATTTATTTTGTTGTACATATCTTTCAGTTTATTTGTACAAGTAAGAGTTTAGAAACTATTGCACCTTTATTGCAGGTCTGTTGAAACACGTTTCTTAAATACTTTATTTTGTTTTCACACATCTATGATAATAAGTAAGTAACATAAGATTTAGACTTCATGCTTTTGTCCATTTATAGTTTTGTTTAAGTTTGTGGAACCTTCTGGAAACAAGTTAGGTCTTGCAGGTACTTATAACCACTACAAACAGTTGTTCCCTCACCGGCCTTCTTCTTTTCTCCCTCTTCAAGTTAATAAGACAAAAATGCAGCTTGTCATGTTACAGAGAAACCACAAAGCCATCAGTCCTGAAAACCTTTCCAGCCTATGAGCTTTTCAAATCGCTGACACTGGAGACTCCTTCCAAAAATATCATTTTTATTATACAGTCACTGTGAATGTTACTATGACAATAACAATGTATATAATGCAGATTAATATAAACCTTACAGACAGACTGCAGTTTGGAGTGTTGTCTTGATGGTATGTAAAAAAAATGGAGAATTATTGGTGGATGGGTGGATGGATGGATAATTGAATGGATGGGGGATAATTGAGTGGATGAATAGGTGGAAGATTGGGTAGGTAGATGGATGGATAGGTGGCTACATGGATGGGTATGAATTGATGGATTAAAGGATGGATGGATGGGTAGCTGGATGTTTACATATATGCATGGATGGGTGGGTGGGTTTATGTATTAATGGATGGGTGGGTGTTTGGAAGGATGCATGGATGGGGGATAATTGAGTGGATGGAAGATTGTATATTATAGATTGTATATAATGATAATTGGTGGAAGATTGGGTAGGTAGATGGATGGATAGGTGGCTACATGGATGGGTTTGAATGGATGGATTAAAGGATGGATGGATGGGTATATCCATATATGCATAAATGGATGGATGGGTGGATGTATTAATGGATGGGTGGGTGTTTGGATGGATGAATGGATGGATGGATGGTTGGGGGCATGTGGTAGCCTAGTGGTTAAGGTGTTCGGCTACCAATCGGAAGATTGTGAGTTCAATCCCAGGTGTTGGGCCCCTGAGCAAGGCCCTTAACCCTATATTGCTCAGCTGTATAAAAAAAATGAGGTCATGTAAGTCACTCTGGATAAGGGCGTCTGCCAAATGATGTAAATGTAAATGGTTGGATGGCAGGATATATGCATGGATGGATAGATGGATGTACTTTATTGATCCCCAAGAGAACATTTGGGTGAAAAGTGAAGGAAGCTGTTAGATATAGAGATTTCCATAACAATGACTTTCAGCTGCAGGTTGGTTACTGCAGTCAGGTCGCTTATTAACTACAGTGCTATGAGTGCAGCCTGCAGCATTCTCATACTCCGAAAGCACAGGAAGCTCACTACACCTCTTCCTTCCAATCCTGTCCTCATCTTATTCTTTCTGCTTAAATCAGCAAGATGTGAGGGTCCAGTACACTTCAAAGCCTCTGACGGGGCTTCTGCGCGCACGCCGAGGGGCTCATGCACTACTGTGGGGAAAATTCGTCAGCCGTTTGAAGGCTCTCGCTGTTCTTGGCACTGACAGCTTCCTAAACCACAGTCCTAATTACGTAGCCAGCTGTACTTTGAAATTGTTTCACGTCACATAGCGTGAAATGAAGATTTGCTGCCCAGAATGTCAATATTGTGACAAGAAGGCAATTACGTGCTATCATTTTCTGTTAATTGCCTCTCTTATAGGTGGCTTTATAATGACAGTGTCAGTTGGAGTTGTAGCTGTTAGGGATGATTGGGGGAAAAAAAAAATCGATCAAATTGGATGAAAGGAAAGTTTGCGATTTCTGAGAGAATGTGCCTTTGGTTATTTTGTCTGTCTTACACACACACACACACACACACACACTTACATACGCACTTGTGTGAGTGTGTGTGTGTGTGTGTGTAAGTGGGACATGTCTAGATTTGTTCCTTGTGCACAAACTGCTTTTTCAGCAGTTTTTACCTGATGTTCATCTCTCCACCACAAATCAGCCCTCCAATCTAAATTAGAGTCATGTTTTTCTTATTCTAACTGTAATCACAGTTACATAAAATACAGAAATACCGGCTTTCTGAAACAACACTCGAGGCTACTATCAGTTTATTTATCAACCCTAAACAAGCTGCTCTGCATTTGTACCGTGTTAGATGTGAAGTGTGCATAATTGTGCCTGGGGTTAGTAAGTGAGCCCGAGTTCACGTCCAGTGCAGGTGTCACCGAGATCATCGCTCACTTAAGATAACAAATATCTCCGAGAGGTCCTGTCGAAAAGCACGCATTAATCAAACATGCCAAACACCGACACCAAACCGGTGCACCTGCACGCTCATACTTTCTTTGGCACGTGTTGTTTTGAGTCGTCTTTTCCCAGAATGCACAGGGTGAGCAGGAGAATGTGTCAGTCTTCCCATGAACGCAATGTTTACCCAAGGTTAGTTCATGGCTCTATAAAGGTCTCTTAACAAGCACAGGTTGTATTTGTGTTTACTCTGAGTAGGAAATGGCTTCCGATTAGGTAAAAGCCTTAAGGGCTGTACACTGTATTTAATGATAACATTCAGGAGCAAGAAGTGTGGCCTAATTTGTGGGAACGTTTCGCAAAACTCCTAGATGTTATAGATATACCCGCTCCAAACAACATGATGGAAAAGTAAACACAATCTAAATCCCAACCCAATTCATGTGCAAGTAGCCATATAAACATTTAAACATGGAGTGTAGAGTTTTAGCAGTTTGCTTTAAAAATTTTACAGTTAGACCAAAACGCCAACACCGGAGACTCTTTCCATAAGTGTAAAAGAAACGTCGTCTTTAAGGAAGCTTTACCATCTCACTTACTGTGTTTTATTTTGCTACATACCAGGACACTCTCTTTAATCCATGTATTATCAGGCTTAGATTTTGTAGAACGCCTGCTATACAAGTCCCTGCGAAAGCACTGTTGCTATAGAAACAAGCATGTGTTAGAATAAATCTACCGCAACAAACCTGTCACTCTGAATTACAGCTGGAAGCGTCGTCAGAGTCGTCGTTATTCAAAACGAATCAACGCAATCAGATTCAACAATTTAACAACACTGTGGTAGAAGTTATAATAACAACGTGAGGCCAATTATTATTACAGCAGATGTTTTCAGAACGTTGCAGGAATGTTGTTTTTGGAATGTTACCGACTTTCTTTTAGACCATATTTTTCTTTTTATCTTTTTCTCTCTTTTTTTTTATTTTTAAATCATAGAGCAAGCTAAAGGTCAAATCTTGGGACTCTATGGTAACTGTTAAAAAGTATAGAATTATGTATGAATGTTGCGGTTAGAATGAAAATGGCATTAAGACGCTCGATATGTGATGCTGATGATATTCGATGAAATGAGCGGCTCTGCTAACATTTAAGTTTTCCTAATTATTATAACAATATTCACTTAGATTTTGGTTACAGATTTCACCTTGAGTGTTTAGAGATAGAAAGAACTGGCTGGCTGACAGAAGGCTGTGTGTGTGTTCTGTCTTCTGGTTCTATTGCTTAAGAGGTAGACACACACACACACATACACACACACACACACACACATACAGTGTTTGCTCCCTTCCTGATTTTTTTTTTATTTTTTTGCACGTTTGTCACATTTTTTAATGTTTCAGATCATCAAACTAATTTAAATATTAGTCAAAGATAACACAAGTAAACACAACATGCAGTTTATAAATGAAGGTTTTTATTATTAAGGGAAAACAAAATCCAAACCCACATGGCCCTGTGTGAAAAAGTGTTTTAAGTGTGATAAATAGAACCATAAATTCTGCTGTCTACCAAAAAATCCTGAAGGACAATTTGCGGCCATCTGTACGTGACCTCAAGCTGAAGCGAACTTTGGGTTCTGCAGCAGGATGCAGCAGTGATCTAAAACACACCAGCAAGTCCACCTCTGAATGGCTGAAGAAAAACAAAATGAAGACTTTGTATTGGCCTAGTCAAAGTCCTGACCTGAATCCTATTGAGATCTTGTGGCATGACCTTAAAAAGGCGGTTCATGCTCGAAAACCCTCCAACGTGGCTGAGTTACAACAATTTTGCAAAGACGAGTGGACCAAAATTCCTCCACAGCGCTGTAACAGACTCATTGCAAGTTATCGCAAACACTTGATTGCAGGTCTTGCTGCAAAGTGTGGCCCAACCAGTTATTAGGTTTAGGGGGCAAACACTTTTTCACACAGGGCCATGTAGGTTTGGATTTTGTTTTGCCTTCATTTATAAACTGCATGTTGTGTTTACTTGTGTGATCTTTGACTAATATTTAAATTAGTTTGATGATCTGAAACATTAAGGTGTGACAAACGTGCAAAAAATTAAAAAATCAGGAAGGGGGCCAACACTTTTTCACACCACTGTACATACATACAGAAACTTAGAAACAAGTGCAGGCAAACAGTTAATAATCCAGGATTTAAAAAAAAAAAAAAAACAGACAAGACAAACAAATGAGCAACACACAAGTATTAGATCAGCGCTGGCATGAGACCAGAGCTATAGATGTCTAAAACGTAGCCTATATCTGTAACTGTTCCCTGTGAGCTTTCATTCAAAGTGACAGGTTTTTGAAGTTGGTTTAAGGGTTGGGTGAAGATCCATCCAGTAGTATTACCTATAGACGTCTATGGAAATCCCCCATAAAGATAGTGTGTGTATGTGTGTGTTATGTACTGGCAGAAACGCTCATAAAGGATGATGGATGTTAGCTGAAATCCTGTCCGAACACAACCCCGCGTGCACATCACGCATGCGCCGCTCCTGCGCTTCTTCTGCGCCGCTCATGCAGCCTTCATCCGTCCACACGAACCACGTAATCTTCCAGACTAAAATTCGGTGTCATTCACAAACAGGATGTTCCCACCCTCCATTCTTAACCGTCTTCCATCACCTCCCTTCATCTTCAGCGTCCGCGTCCATTCATGGGTCGCCGTTTAAGACCGATTATGAGTCAAGAACATTTGGGAATTAGATCATCTGCAACTCTGACATTAGTCACAATATCGTAGCACAAGGTCGCCGTTTCCCAGCAAACACAAAACGTATTCGTTTAATTATAAGAACTAAGGTTTAAGCAGCACAGCCTTCAAATGTTTTTTTGTTCATAAGGCTAATGTTTTCTGTGCACTCCCTTAATCTGAACACATTCTTCACCTCTTAGCTCCAAACCTCCCGTGTGCGCCAGCGAATACACAAACAGTGAGTCAGATCTGTTAAGTGGTTGCGGTATTTGGCACAGTTCAGCTTGTTTTGGATCCGTGCCCTCCAGGGTGTGGCCTCTGACCCCTCACCTGGACTCTCTGAGATCATGGAAAAGGCATGTGTGGAGGAGTGTAATATTAAGTGCCCTCTCAACACCTTCACAGCACACACAGCGATGATGTTATAGCATTGATCGTCTTGCTTTCTGTGCCTCAGCAGCTGAGCAGGTGTATTTGTTTGTGTGTATGTTCTCACCTGATGCTATGTGTATGTGTTATGGGTGCGTGAGGACGAGCAGGAGTGTGAGTCTGTGCGTTTGTTGTGTGTACTTGTAGGTTGTGTTCACTTCTCATGTTCTCATATCCCGACCGTGTGTCGTGTTCCAGGCATCTCATGTTGAAATAGTCATTAATATGTCATTGATATGTACAGTGACTAAAGAAAACATTCAGGCACACTTTGAGTTTTGTGAAGTATTAAAGTAGCTTTTTTAACTCTATGGGATGTCTCAATTTGGCTGCATTCATCCTTATTTCTATTCTGACCAGTATCTTCATCCCTGCCTCCAAGAAGCATCCCAAATACCTAATGCCTAATGCTACCACCACCATGCTTCAGCTGCAGTGAGCTAATAACCAGTTGATACGCAGTATGTGGTTTTCACCATGATATAGCACTCGGCACTCGGACCAAAATCTTACACATTATGTATTTCTGTTTGAAATGAAGTGACCTAAAAATGAAACTCAATGTAATATGAAACTTTATCTGTAAATAAAAGTGAAGTGAAGGAGTGTTCAGAATGTTCCTGAATCCACTGTGATTAGATTTGAGTTTCAAAAGTTTTTCTTTTTCTTTCTTTCTTTCTTTCTTTCTTTCTTTCTTTCTTTCTTTCTTTCTTTCTTTCTTTCTTTCTTTCTTTCTTTCTTTCTTTCTTTCTTGTTTGCTTTCTTTCTTTCTTTCTTTCTTTCTTTCTTTCTTTCTTTCTTTCTTTCTTTCTTTCTTTTTTCTTTCTTTTTTCTTTCTTTCTTTCTTGTTTTCTTTCTTTGTGGTTTTCTTTCTTGCTTGCTTTCTTGCTTACGTGACTTTTGGTGCTTTGTAAATAAAAATAATTCTGACCAAATTTAAATAACCACATTCTTTCTTTCTTTCTTTCTTTCTTTCTTTCTTTCTTTCTTTCTTTCTTTCTTTCTTTCTTTCTTGTTTGCTTTCTTTCTTTCTTTCTTTCTTTCTTTCTTTCTTTTTTCTTTCTTTTTTCTTTCTTTCTTTCTTTTTTCTTTCTTTTTTCTTTCTTTCTTTCTTGTTTTCTTTCTTGCTTGCTTTCTTGCTTACGTGACTTTTGGTGCTTTGTAAATAAAAATAATTCTGACCAAATGGAAATAACCACATTCTTTCTTTCTTTCTTTCTTTCTTTCTTTCTTTCTTTCTTTCTTTCTTTCTTTCTTTTTCTTTCTTGTTTGCTTTTTTCTTTCTTGTTTTCTTTCTTTCTTTCTTTCTTTCTTTCTTTCTTTCTTTCTTTCTTTCTTGTTTTCTTTCTTTGTGGTTTTCTTTCTTGCTTGCTTTCTTGCTTACGTGACTTTTGGTGCTTTGTAAATAAAAATAATTCTGACCAAATGGAAATAACCACTTTCTTTCTTTCCTTCTTTCTTTCTTTCTTTCTTTCTTTCTTTCTTTCTTTCTTTCTTTCTTTCTTTCTTTCTTTCTTGTTTTCTTTCTTTCTTTGTTTCTTGCTTACGTGACTTTTGGTGCTTTGTAAATAAAAATAATTCTGACCAAATGGAAATTTTTATTCTGGAAAATGGAAAATTTTTACTTCTCTCTGTTTTTCTTTTACTTTATCTAGTCGTCCTGTAAGGAGAGTGGGGTTGTAGTGGGATGATTTTACTGCTTGAATAAAATTCATAACAATTCATATTTACATATTCATAACAATTCATATTTACATATTCAAAGGCACAAAGTACATATTCAAATCCAGCATTTCACATGTAGTCTCCTAATGCAAGTCCAAATAGAGTCCAAGGATTTTCTACATTTTGGTTAATGGTCATGAAGGATCTGAATGAATGTGTCTGATTGTCATCCATTGTGAACTACATGTTTAACATATTTTATTTTGGCCATATACTTTGGCAATATCAGCAACACAAAAACATTACTCAGGGTGAGCAATACCCTACATGATAAGGATTAGGATAAATGATGACATTGTCTACTTGGGATGGTTGGTGATGTAGCAGCTTTGCATTACAGACTAGGTGAAATGAGTGCATCTGTATATTTATCCCCTGGACTCGTAATATATTTTTTTCTTACTGTGTATCTGTATACTGTATATGTACATGGGTGCGATGACACTAACTGTGGATTTGTCTCTTTCCAGGCGCTTGGATGCCAACCACATCACAGTGGTGCCGGAGGACAGTTTCCAGGGCTTGCAGCAGCTCAGACACTTGTGGCTGGATGATAACAGTCTGACTGAGGTTCCAGTCATGCCTTTGCAGCATCAGGGGAACCTGCAGGCGCTCACGCTGGCCCTCAACCGCATCGGCCACATCCCCGACAGCGCCTTCGCTAACCTCTCCAGCCTGGTGGTGCTGTGAGTGCTCTTTGTTTTTCTTTTTTCCCCGAAGTTTCTACTTTTATCAGCTTTTGTTAATCTAAATGTTAAAAGTGGTGTAACATGTCGCACGTTCTTCGATTATGCTTTAAGATAAGCACACACGGCCCATATTCATGAAAATTCATAGATTAGTGAGTTTTTCCTAGTGACGAAATTCTAAGAAGTTTCTTAAAAATGTGGGCGTTTCCCTTTAAAAATAAAAAAAAAGATCCTCGTAAAAGTTATTCATAAAGAATCTTAACCCTTAAAACAGCTCATACGGTCAAAAGGTGTTAGGAGTAGTGAGGAGGACTTTCAAGAGGTTTAAGAGTTTCTTTATCAGAGGAGAAAATGACCAAAAGGTGAAGAGGAAGAAGAAATGTATTGTATACAATATTTAATAATGATAGTGAGTTAATAAAATGATACAGATTAGATTGTGTAGGGATTATTTTTTAACTCACTCATATTAGAGAACATATCTTTGATATACAACCTACACTAACATCTATAACAATAGCTGCAGAAATTATAGAATTTGTCTTTATGACATTTCTGCGCTGTGTCAGAGATTTTTACATTTACATTTATTATATTTATAACAAGGGGGACACAGTGGCTTAGTGGTTAGCACGTTCGCCTCACACCTCCAGGGTTGGGGGTTCGATTCCTGCCTCCGCCTTGTGTGTGTGGAGTTTGCATGTTCTCCCCGTGCCTCGGGGGTTTCCTCCGGGTACTCCGGTTTCCTCCCCCGGTCCATGCATGGTAGGTTGATTGGCATCTCTGGAAAATTGTCCGTAGTGTGTGAGTGCATGAGTGAATGAGTGTGTGTGTGTGCCTTGTGATGGGTTGGCACTCCGTCCAGGGTGTATCCTGCCTTGATGCCCGATGACGCCTGAGATAGGCACAGGCTCCCCTTGACCCGAGGTAGCTCGGATATGAATGAATGAATGAATGAATGAATGAATGAATATTTATAACATACAGATGTTGGAAC
This sequence comes from Tachysurus vachellii, assembly GCF_030014155.1. Lineage (NCBI taxonomy): Eukaryota > Metazoa > Chordata > Actinopteri > Siluriformes > Bagridae > Tachysurus > Tachysurus vachellii. The sequence continues at coordinate 11,909,537 of NC_083482.1, read as the reverse complement.
ATCTCTAATATGATCGGTCACGAACGTAATCCCTACACGATACAGCCTCAAATATCTTAACATAGAGACAAAGTGAAGGTTTATAATAGACCAGATTTTAAAAGCTCCCCTATTTTTTATTAATATACCTAGTAACAGGGTTAAGCCCCGCCTCCTCTCTAAAATAAGAGTTGTTGTATTGTGATTGTTCCTGAATCGCTCTTAAGTTAAGAGCCTCAGTAGAAATCTTTAAGCTAAGTTAGGAGCTCGCTGAGATATCATTCTCAGTGTCTTTATGAATACAGGCTCTGATCTTTGATGTATCTTCTCTGTCGTTATTCACAACAGTAAACAGCATTTATATCCGTATTTGTGTAGTTTATACAAATGATTATTATGATATATAATATTATATGATATAGTTTATATGATATATATTATATAATATATTATATTATATTCCCCAGATGTCGCTTTATTGCATTGGCTTGTTGATGTCTGGCATTGGATGTTAAGGAATGCTAGTAATTATTATTTTACAATATTATGCTGTCAATAAGGCTTAATATGTCAATATTTTAACTTCATAAATCATTATTATTATTATGTTATTATGTTGTACTAAACATTTCATTAAATACATTATTTTATCATTTTGACTTAAGATTTGATACCCTGCAATTTATTACTAAGAATATTAATATTAATATAGAATATTAGCTTATATTTCATTTGCCTTTGCTGTTTCTCAGGTACTATATAAACCAGATGTAGAAGCTTTATCAATATTTACTTGACATACAGTACGTACATCTGTATTCAGCTCTGCTCTGTCAAATCCCGATAGTTTCAAGTGTTAGAAGTCAAAATAATAATGAATAAATAATAAACTCAAAATAATTGAGTTGAATTAAATTGAAATAATCAGTTGAAATAATGAACTTTCTATATAAACTTAAAAAAAAAATCTAAGTTTATTTTGTCTTTGTGACCACTGAGGTTTGGAGTCTTATGGTTTGTGCAGTGTGTGTGTGTGTGTGTGTGTGTGTGTGTGTGGTTTTGTTACCTCACAAATCAGCCACTCTTGGATATTTCGGATTGTCACTGTGTTTACATCAGTAAGTCTATCAACTTCCTAGATAATTATGGGGTCTTGGCAGCTCACACACACACACACACACACACACACGTACACTCCATGATGACATGGATTGTGGAAAACAGTTAAAGCAGAAATCCAAAAGGTACCTTAAGTCTCTTTTAGTCTCCAAAGGAAGATAGAGTCCTGCATCTCTCTCTCTCTCTCTCTCTCTCTCTCTCTCTCTCTCTCTGTCTATGTCTCTGTCTCATTTCTCTGTGACTCTGATTTGCCAGTTCAGTTCCTGCTGCTGGAAAATATTTGTCTAAGGAGTGCAGGAGTGGAGGCCAATTAGTCTGTTAAATAGGCTGAACAAACAGGCAGATGTGCACGAGGCCAGATGAGTTCTCCACTCCGAGCCTGCACAAGTGTACCTCTGTTTGAGGTTTCTCTACTCAACCGGACCTCTTTTTAATGACTTTAAATGAATTTAGACGAAAACCAGCCATGTGGGTTATCTCAGTGATAATAAATGAGATATATGGATATTACAGCACAGAGTAGGTCTGACATTTATAATGCTATCGGTTATAATTTCTTAGAGCAGTGTAAATGTGAACCCGCTTCTGTTTTAGAAATACAGTACAGTACTGTATATATAGTGCTGAGAGATAGCTGTATAGCATCTTGTGAAGTTTAAATCCTCGGGCTTTCAGGTCTTTTCAAGCCTCAAACTTTGTACTCTATGATCCTATAGTAACTGTGTAAAAAAATCATGTACTCACAAAAATTCAGGATAAATGTAATATATATATATACAGTATATAATGCTTGGATTTATTTATTTCTCTAGCACTGCTTTGTGTGCTACACGAAGTGCCATAGAAATTAAACAATATATATTATGTAGAATATAGATTTTGTTTGTTTGTTTATTCATTTATTCGTTCAAATTGTTGGAAATATCAGGCACATTTTTAAAGATGTACAACCGCGTTACGGCTGTTTATCGGAGCCAGAGGGTTTGTTATTTTATAAACTTTCCAGCAAAAGACACTATTTATAGACATAATAACTCTGATAATAGAGGGATGTGGTTTCTAACGCTGTTGTACTTAAATGATGACCCCCTGGCTGTGCTTCATGGCCTGCTGTTGGGATTTCTGGACCCTATAAAAGCAGTACAGTATGTGGAGAGCATTTATTAATAATATAATATTTCTTTTTAATATTTTTAAAATAAACACAAGCCACAATACTTTGACTATACACCCAAACGCTGTGGAGATATATATATATATTTTTTTTTACCTAAACGCTGCAGTTAACCAAATATGTATGTACCTGTGCACATACTGAACATGCTAAGGCTAACGTAACGGTAGCTGTTAGCTACTGTTATTATTTTGATAGTATTCTAATATTTGATTTTCTGTATTAAATCTAAGTCAGTTCTAACACATTTCTTTATTTACTTTTAATAATTCTCATCAAAGTCTCATTAATTATTAACTTTCTGTTAAGGCTTTTTTTATACAGAACCTGCTGCTAATAATTTGTGCTAGTTTATGCTCGTTTGTGCTCTTAACTTGTTTACATTGAGACAGAAGAGATTTTCATTGCTTTTGCTGTTTCACTGCCTTGTGTGAGTCGTTTTTGGCTTCGTCCACCAAAAGTAAACACGATTTATGTCATAGATACAGAAAAAAATATGAAACTGAAGCTGTCTGAGGTAATTCTGTGTCCACAGGTAAATTTCACTCACTGCTGTTGTTAGTCACAACAGATTTCCTAAAGAAATGGAGTAATTGTAATCTCTGCTTCTGTTTGTTCTGGAAATTTGGATTTTTTTATTTTTTTTTGCTCAATTATTTACAAGGCCGCTGAGGTGAGACATTTTTGAATATTTAGAGATATTTTTAATCAAATATGAACACAAATGAATATGTTAAGCTCATAGGTTAAGATTCTTGAGATCTGTTTTTTTTTGGCTATGCAATCTTGTGCCAATTTGTATATTTTAAAATGAGTGTGATACAACAAAGAAATTTAATTAGACCAGTGTGGTGTGTTAACATGAACCGCAAAAAGCACAGAGATCTGTTTGTTCATTCCAAATAATGAACTGGAGTCAACATATAAAGTGGTGTCTATGGCCACAATAATGCAAAGTCTGTGGCTCTGAAATGTTATCTTGCTGCTTCAGTATAACAATTATTATAAATGTAACCTTTTTTAAAAGAATGTTGGTTGGTTGGTCGGTGCCATGGCGGTGCAGCAGTGTCCAGGGTTCTTCTGGGTTCCCTGTTTCGCAACTTTCACCAAATTGCCTGGTAGATTTGCCTCTCTAAAATGCCCCATATGTGCGTGTGTGTGTGTGTGTGTGTGTGTGTGTGGTGCACTGTGAAGAATTGGCATCCCATCCACAGTGGATTCGCTCACCTTTATTCACCAGGATAAAGTGGTTTACTAAACTGATTATTTGGTTCGGTTGGTTGATTGATTGATCCATTCACTCTTTTTATTTTACACAAAATTCACTTTTCCTATATGCCTGATCGCACATTTCCAGGTATATGCATTAAATACTTCTGTTTTTTTTTTTTGTTTTTTTTTTTAGGCATCTACACAATAACAGGATTGAGGAGATTGGTAAGAACTGTTTCAGTGGCCTGGACAACTTAGAAACACTGTGAGTATAATTGCCAAATAATAAATCACACATTCATTTGTTTCCTACCCAGCTCTTTTAATCAGAGGTTTTGTTATCACTGAAAACAGAGACAAATGGAAATCTACTCAGTCCAAAATACAGATTACTGAATAACTTGCTTGAAGAGTCGTAATGAGTTTGCTGCTGTTGCTCCGGCGCCCTCTACAGCCAGACTCAAAAAGATTACGACCAGCTTCTAGAGACTTTTTTGTGCTCCACAGCTTTCATTAGGCCTAAACAAAGAAACGAAGAGCTCTAACTAACCGTGATAGGTGTGTTAAGGGATCATAGAAAGCAGAAATAGAAACGCTGGCTTTCTGGAAGGAACATTGCTCCATGCCAAGACTATCCCTTTGTGCCAAGCACTTATTGGTCTAGTCTGTGATTTATCATTTTTAAAAGCACCACAGTTGACACGTTCTGTTTACTTCAGTCCAGCCAACAGAGCGTCATTTGTATATGTTTCTGGTCATGCTACTTGTTTTGTGTATATAAGGTGTATTCTGTGCTTACATTGATGTCGGACTTAGTTAGTTTACCATACAGCTATTCGCTCGGCTGTATGTGTCTCGCTGGCCGTGTCTTACTCTGTGCAGGAAAAACGCCTCGTGGTTTTTTCCCTCTCACTCGGACCGTCTTGGCTGGAAGGGTTCTCGGTTTAACCTTTTGACTATTCATTAACTTGAGAAGTCAAGAATGCTAGCAGAGAGTGGAGGAAGTTTATGCTGGGCCTCGTTCCTCATCTCTGTCTCGCTCTCTCTTTCTTCCTGTCTTGCCCTCAGCAAGTGGAGGAAGAGGGGAAGGGGAAGGCAGATAGCCATCGCTGACTCGGCTTTATTTACACTGGCCGCAGTTAGGACAGGAAGAGGGCACGCCAACATCCTCCATTCCCTTGGGGGTAGAAAGAGAAGGGATGGGGCCATGAGTGGTCGGGAAGGAGGCAACGAGTATCATGTAGCAATTATGACTAAATAAACAGAAATAAACACCGTATCTTGTTTTTTTTTTGTTGTTTTTTTTAATACATTATGCCCATGGTTTTATTCCTGCATGTTGCAACAGCTGTAGACAAGCAAGTTTGTCACAAGTACATCAAATTTAATATCACTCCTGTACAAATAAAATCCCGGACGTTAAGGTGTAATTGTGTGGTTAAACTGTGCTGACGCTGTCGTTTCACTCTCGTTGAATTTGGAAAAAACATCCAGGAAACCAAAAGGTGTTTCATGTTTGAATTCAGAAACCACATCCACATCAACAGAGGCTTGGATCAGCTGCTCGGATTCTTTTATTGCTGTCGAAGCCCCGACATCTTCATTCAGAGTCGGGCCATAAAATCAGAAAAAAAACATAAAGTCTATTGTTAATCTGTAGCCGTGCCGCGTACGGCCAGTGCTAAACATGAGAGGTTTTGAAATAAACGGAAGAGTTTTTCAAACAAGGTTAAAATTACTGACGACAACAGGAGCCTGATGTTTTTGCCTGAAGAGTTATTTTGTTCTAGAAGCTAACGTGGACGCATTGTTTTACAGTTTTTGTCCAGCCACACAGGAGACATCTCAGAACCATATCAAATCACCTGCTGTAGTTAATTTCTCTTTTTTTTTTTCTGAACTTTGACTCATGACTTCACAAGCCTTGGTTTTGCAAGTCAGAAGGAAACATGTGGGTGGGACTATGCTTATTTGTTCTTTAAAGAAAATGGAGGCGGTGCTTATTATTTAGCATCAGATGCATAATTTGGCTTAATGTCTTCTGAATGGAAATTAAAACGAATAACTCTTAAAGTGCACTCTAAGGCCTCATGTCCTTGTTACTACAATGCATGACGTTTATTAGATTTCTGTTTAATAAACCTAACACAAACCTGCCTTCAGTTATCTTTTGTAGAAACCCTGAGCTTGCATTTTATAATGTTTTGTTACATTTTAAACTTGTTAATAAAACGCAAGCTCGAGGTTTCAGGATAAAACGCGGTGTTGTTATTCTTCCCTCTGCCTTTTAGGATTTTCTTGTTAGCAGTGTTGGCACTTCAGGTGAAGTGTGTAGCTTCTCCTCAGTTCTGCTCTTCGGTGTAATCAGTGTAACTTCAGAGCAGATGCCATTGTGCAGCAGTTCTCAGTCGGGTTTCGGCTTTACATGCTTTCGGAGTTGATTTTTACGCAGAGAAATTAGTGTCAGGGATCATGGTGACTGACGAGCGTGTGAATAAACCCCGGTTTTGTGCTGCTGTCAGATTGATTTGTGACGCAGCGCATCATGCAGCTTATTTATCAGTGTTTGTTTGTTTATTTGTACGTTTGATCAAATTTGATCAAAGCCATACTAAGGGCTCTAACTCATTTAGACAATTGATGAATCGTTTTTCTTTCGTATTCATTGGTTATTCAAGATATATTCGATTTTAAAAATATGTTAAATAGTTTTTTCATCACATGCAAACTATACAGGAAAAAAATATAATAATAATAATAATAATAATAATAATAATAATAATAATAATAATAATAATAATAATAATAATAATGTCTTACTACTACTTACAAGATTCAAATTGAATTACATGTGAAAGTGTCAAAACCAATCAAATCATCTGGAAAATTAATTTGATGATCAAATTTGAAACAAATATTTGATTCATATTTTTTAGGTTTGTTGTTGCAGCTATTATTATTATTATTATTATTATTATTATCATTATTAATTAATTAATTTATTTTTAATTATTTATTTTTAATTAAGTGTGGGGGGTCACGGTGGCTTAGTGGTTAGCACGTTTGCCTCTCACCTCCAGGGTTGGGGGTTCGATTCCCGCCTCCGCCTTGTGTGTGTGGAGTTTGCATGTTCTCCCCGTGCCTCGGGGGTTTCCTCCGGGTACTCTGGTTTCCTCCCCCGGTCCAAAGACATGCATGGTAGGTTGATTGGCATCTCTGGAAAATTGTCCGTAGTGTGTGAGTGCGTGAGTATGTGGGTGAATGAGAGTGTGTGTGTGCCCTGCGATGGGTTGGCACTCCGTCCAGGGTGTATCCTGCCTTGATGCCCAATGACGCCTGAGATAGTTTGGATAAGCGGTAGAAAATGAATGAATGAATGAATGAATGAATGAATGAATGAATGAATAATTAAGTGTGATGCCTAAAGAGACATTTTTGGTTTCATTTCTATGATAAATGGCCGTTGCCATGGAGAATTAAAAAAGCATGATGGATGAACTGTACTCTCCGTCCTTTAGGACAGGAAGCTGCTGTAAATATGATGACGTTCACAAACATTTAGCTTCAGGTCTCTGTAGTGGCTTTTATTTAAGCTTCAGTGACTTACAGTAGACTTTAAATGATTTCATCAGAAATGAACAACAGACATTATTATTATTATTATTATTATTATTATTATTATTATTATTATTATTATTTTATCTCATTTTCCTAACGTGTCTGTGTTTGTCTCAGAGATCTGAACTACAACAACCTGAAAATCTTCCCCGAAGCCATCCAGACTCTCCCCAAGCTGAAAGAGCTGTAAGTAAAATCAGCACGATTCCTTTCTTCCTTTTCTCTCCGTTCGTTCGTTTTTAAGGAAGCTCTAGGGTGAGGGGTTGAACCCATTACCTCACAGATCAAAAGCAAGCACTTTTTCTTCACTTCCCACTGACGAGAGACAAAAGAGACTAAATCGAAGAGTGAACCAGGTGTGAGTTTACTCAGGCCAGGTGCACAAGCCACGCCCACCTTTTCACAAGCTGTCAATCACACAGAAACTAAAGAAGATACCATGCAGGTCTTTTTTTTTTTTTTTTTTTTTTTTTCTCTCTCTCAAACCATTTTCACTGTGTTTAAAATCTGATCCATATAATCAGTTAATGAACAGACACAATTCTGTATGTGTGTTACGTCTGAGAGGGTGTGTGTGTGTATGAGTTGTGTATAAGAATGAATAAATAATTCACTCCTTTTTATCAGAACTTTAACACATGACCAGATTTATTACTATTTAAATAAAGCACACTCCTCCTCATAAAGCATTTTTATTTCACTGACACTTTTACGCCCATAAAATGTGAACATTAATTCCTTTCCTATTATCTTTGCCTCCTTTTTTTTACACCGCTATTCATTTCCACTTTAGTGATTTACATTAAAAAGATAATAAAAGTTCAAAAAAAAATAATAAAATGATGTTACATTAATAACAATAAATCTCTGAGAACTGTGAAGGATTCTAACACGTACAGTATTTAACAAGGTTAAAGACTCCATAGCTATTAAAATAACATCAGAGTTTTCTTAAGGATTGTACAGTAAAGCAGAATCGAGTACAGTTCATCGTAATTTGTTGGCGCATGCGTTTGTCTTTGTGTTTTTCCTTTTACTCTCATCCTCTAATCAGTCATGCTTTCTTGTTCTGAAGGGAGAACTCTTTATCCCGAGATGCGTATCGTAGAAATGTTTATATGTATTGGGTTTTTTTCCTCACATCATTCATCCCTATATTCGGTTTCACTCAAATAGAGTGTGAACACGCTAAAGAATACTTTACTTAGTAACAAAGGATGTTATAATATCATTTATAATTAATAATCATTCTCTACATTATTAAATCTTTCAGAACGTCTGCAGTCTCCAGTCCTAGTTCAGCTTTATGCCTTTTCTCTGTTTTTGTATTTATTTGTATTTATTTATTTATTTATTTATTTTATTAGAATTTTTTTGTATGAATAAGACTGCCATCTTGTGTTCAGATTCAGTGTTACTGCATGACTCATCACTCTCTACAAACCTTGGTGTGTCCCAAAAGGATTAAGCATTTACTTATTTATTAAATGACACTTATTAATTAAACTGTATTTTCTTCCGCAGTGGCTTTCACAGTAATAATATTGCCGTCATACCTGAAGGAGCTTTTCATAAGAATCCACTGCTACGCACCATGTGAGTGCATTATAAGACAGCTGTAATACACACACACACACACACACACACACACGTACGCACGCACGCACGCATACACACCGTTAGAAAAATCTTTTATTCAAACTATTTTTTTATTCATGGCTGGTCTGAAAAACCCAGAGCGCTTGAATTTTCATACTGTGTGTGTGTGTGTGTGTGTGTGTTTGTGCAGTCATCTCTATGACAACCCTCTCTCCTTCGTGGGAAGGTCGGCTTTCCAGAACCTATCAGACCTGCACTCTCTGTGAGTTTATATTTCACTGAAGTTTATTCACTGCATCTTTCTCATCACTAAAATGAAATATTCTGAAGATTAGATCTTGATGAAAACGATCTGAAGGTTATTCTGTTTAAATCTTTTTTTTTTGGAACAGTTGCTTCTGATATGATGTGTGTGTGTTGATTTGGACTTAT